>NC_056731.1:386743146-387043146 GCF_019279795.1 Protopterus annectens
TTTATTTTCCATTTGTTTACTGGGGGTGTCCGACTGAGGCTGAGGCCCAGGGACAAAAGCTCTATGTTATACAAAGAAGCGATAGCAAAGAAAATTACAGAGAGAATGAATATAAACAAACATTATAAAAATTACAACATATAGAAAAAGTTTAAATGTTCTAAGCAATATAAAATTAGTGCAACAGTTTACACAAAATCTTGAAATATTTTGCCAGAAAAACACAAATTTTATGAAAAACTGACAAAAATATGAAGTAGATATCAGGACATTCTATGTAATTCTGGAGAGCTGAAAGTATAGTCCAAACTCTGGTCATCTGAGCCATTATCAGGTTTTATCTATCTAAGCAACATGGCCAGGCAGGATCAGTTGTCTTTAAGCTGATTCAAATATAATTAAGAGAGCTGTGGTGGTGGAACATGGTAGATTGTGAAAGGAGAGAGGAGAGAAAAGGATATAGAATGATGCCTAAAACCTTATATGACAAGATACGTAAAGTTGTGCTGGTAGTTGAATAAAATAGAAGAAAATATTTTTTAAAGAAAATTAATTCTAAATTATTGGGTAGCACAAGAGGCAGATGTATGTAGGAGTATAAAGAAATGAATCACCTGGTCTTTCTACACTACGTGTGAAAATACAGTGACTGCACAAGGAGAAAAAATGGAAAAGGATGAAAATGTCAGTTAAAAGAAAACTTCAAACTCATTGTTTGTTTTTCCAGGAAATTTAAAAGCTGTTGAAGGTTTGCCAGGTCAGAGGTTCATTTAGGGGCATGGGAAACGTGTTTGGAAAAACAGATGGAAGATATTATTCATCTTCAGAGATACAAGAAACAGCAAAAATACAAGTATGAGAGTGGTAAAGAATGCACTGAAAACTTTAATGAGGATGGATTGCCTCGAGCAACTGAGATAGCACACCATCATCATCATCATTATTACTATTGTTACTATTATTACTATTATTATAGTTTAGAAGAAAAGGAGCACTGGCCAAAGTTTTAATGATTGTCGTAGGGAAGACAAATTATTTAATAGTTTTGTGAAGACAATGATAATTGCTACCTATCAATACGTAGCGGACTAGACCCAAGTGTACTCTACAAAATTCTTTAAGGAAGTACTTTAAACCTACAAACTTACAACATTCAAAAACAGGAAAAAGTCTCCTAATAAATACTAACAAAATAAACAAGATGTTTTTCACCAGTAGTCCAGCCCATGTTCTCTATGCAGGGGACTTCATAATCTACTCTGTCCCTGGCACCCGAACTGAGATAGTCATTCACATTACATTACTTATGGTAATATCAGAGCATAAAGTCAAATCTGATCTGCATGTTGAGAAGGCTGTTGAGAAGACCAATCAGAAACCTTTCCTCCTGTACAGAGTCAAGGGCACCCTATCGTACTGTCCATGCATTCCTCACAGCAGGTCGTACCTTTCTTATACCAGGCCTCATCTGCACATGCTCCATATTCGCCGATCTGTCCAGTCCAATGCTTTCTGTAATTTTATTTTTTAAGCTTTTCAACTGGGAAGTGGACTGATCCTACAAAGGTGATTTCATCCTAGGAGTTTTAGTAGAATTAGATGGCAGTAATTACATAGCTAAGTAAAGGGAGTACACACATATTACAAACCTTCAGGGAGACACAGAAGCAAATGCAGAACAATACCAACATTATACAGAGCTCCCAATGTATGATAAGTATAATTTAACACAAATGAAAGGAACTAGTGTTGACATATACAATACTTACATATTTATGTCAGCATGGAGTCTGTTGTAGTACAGACTGACTGTAAATTGAGTTGGTGCTTTGGTTACTGTGTAGTATTATAGATATTAAGAGATAAGGGAGAGAACATTATAGACAGACAGAGGGGAACATGAAATAGTGCAACTTCAAAAAGAAGGTGTACATAGTGGGGAGATGGGAAGCAGTCATCCGAGTAGTTTGAAAAGGATGATTAATGCTGGAATAACTGTATGGTAGTTTGTGTTACAGATGGGCAGTTGAAGCAGTATATGTAGCTCTCTTTCAAGAAAGGTTAGTAATTTATCTCTGAACTTGCTCTAGGTGGGTGTGCTGCAGAGTTCAGAAGGGAGGAAGTCTCATAGTTTAGTGTCCAGGCTGGATAAGTTATATTCAGCAGATGAGAGTGTGTAATTCATCTTGTCAAGAACAGTGGCACCAGTGGAAGGTGGTTGGAGTTTGTATCTTTTTCCTTTGATAGCCAATCTGCGAAAAGAGGGTTGGAATCACTATAAATGTTTTACGAATGGCCATAACTTATAACAAGGTTGCAAAATTTCTTACAAGCTGACTAACTAAAGCTCATTGCTGTATTCCTTGTGTACCATTGGCTGGATGAAACCACCTAACTTCCTCTCTTCAATACGGAAGCAATAGGTTTCAACATCCTCTTCAGCTGTGGCAAACATCCAACATTTCAGTCATATATCATTGTATTTTTACCTTTAATCTGAAGTGATAAGCATAATAACTGATTAAATCTATCACGTTTACTGATCACCATGGAGCTTCCCTTTACTTCATGTTTCCAGTCCAGATCTGGAGAAATCATGCAAGTCAAATCATTTCAGAAATCAGGAACTTTAAAAAACCTGTTATGCTCTTCTGCTATGCAGACTGGGTCTGGCATTGCAGGAAAGGAATGACCTAATTCATGAAATCTCCTTGTACAAAGCTCTTGTTTTAAAGTTTTCTCTTCTGTTGTACTTGCATACTCTGACCTATATTTTTGCTTCTGGTCTTCTCTTTGTCTCTTTCCATTTCCAATTTTTTCTCTCCTCTTACCGTCCACACTCATTTATTTCTCTCATCATCTCCGTTATACTTTTCTTTTCCACCACCCATTCCGTTCGCTTTCATCCCTGTTACTATCCTAGCTGCTCTACTTCTTTATGTTAACCTGTCATTTCACTACATGGGTGCTTCCTTCCTTGGGAAAACTACACATATAAGTTCTCTGTGTCCTTTACTTAGGAAAGCTTGACAAACTTGCTATCTGACTGCAAACAGTTTACTCTTTCTTGTGATGATTGTTCTTCGATAGCCAGGACATTTTTCCACAAGACGGCTTATGCTTCTATCCTACAATTGTGCTGTTGGCAATTTCACATTTATACATGTATCATTGATTTTATGTACAATTTTCTCCTAATCTATGTAGTCTGTTCATAAACTCTTTTAATATCTAGTTGTCACATGACAGAACGTTTGCTCAGTAGTATTAATTTTCTGTTAAATACTGAAGATTTTTGGTGGTGCCTTTTTCTCTTGGCTTCTGAAAATGGGCTCTGCTCACTTAAAGTTATTAAAGTCAGACAAAGAAATAAATAAATAAATAAATATGCAAACACACACAAAACACATACAAAAGATCACTAGCAAGTATAAAAATGCAGTTATATTTCTATAGAAAATGAAATAAGAAATACCTTAATATCTACAGAACTTTCTGATTATTAAATTAGGATCATCTAATTTAATTTTGTCTAGGATTACTTAACTAAATAAAATTAAAAGAAGTGCTAAAGAACCAGAGTGAAGTAGAAGCAGAAAGAGTGAGTCCAGGGAAGGATAGTAGTAAAAATGCAATGGTAAGGTAATATGACGATAGATTAAACAAAGGATTCGAAGGTGTTATACAGAGTATTTTATGTGAACAATGGAGATGATCAAGTCACTCAGAAACAGAGTAAATGATGGATGTGTATGGTTTTGGAGTACATTTTAGAAGATAGATAATATTTGTAAGAATTTGTGGTTATGACTCACAGTTAATGGTCATTGCTGAGGAAGAATCAGAAAGCAGAAGGAAATAAAAAGTTTATAACCTTAGTGTTGTTTTATTTATCTTATGCATTTATATAGTGGTGAGAAAAAAAAGGCATACGTGAAAACAACTTTATTATATGCTAATACCATAACAGTGTCAGATAAAGTGGCTCTGCAAAATAATTCATGAAGAAAGACATCATTCTTTTATTTCCAGTACCTTTTTAATCCCATTTAGGATCATAAATGGACCAGAGCCTATCTTATCGGTCAGTGGGGACAAAAGACGGACAAATACATTCTCATTCGCAGTCACACAGATGCACACACACACATGCACATTGTTTGAGGGTAATTTGAACAATCACCAAATCACCTATGGCATGTCAGCGAGATGTGGCATGAAACTGCAGGACCCTGCAAAACTTAGATGGGCACAAGAACAGACCGCTCTCAGAAATCTCCCCCCACCCCAGTCTGGGTGGATATGGCATAATTGTTAAGGTCTTCAAACTCATATAAACAAGGTATAAGGTTTGATTCTGATAAAAGGTTATTGACTAGGATAAAAATTACTCTTTGGGGCAGCTAGCCTAGTATTCATCTATGAAACTATGAACCTATGAGATCGACATGCTGTGGGGCAGCAATGATATACTGAGCCACTCTAGCACAAAATTTAGAGTAGTTTACAAAAAATGTTCAAGATTAAACAAATGCATAAAAAGAAAGGTGCATGCATTAGTGAAAAAAATAAAACTATGTTCAATGTTGAAGTGAAGACAGAACTCTTAACAAAAAGTAAGTATTTCCTGTGATAGAACAGAAGGGGGGAGAGGAATGAAGACAAATTAGACAAATTGTTGTATATAATACTGCTGGCAACCAAAAAAGTGAAAACTAGGAAATATAAAAAAAATAGGGAACCTTCGTCCATACAAGAGTTAGTAAATATAGTGAAAGAAATTAGAAAACAAGAAACTAGGTGAGGACGAGAAAAGAAAGTGCTTAATAAACAGGTGGTCACCTTGGATAAAATACATGGCCACTTACCCCTAATGGGCTAAGATATGATCAAAATGTAAAAGAGAGTGTTTAGGTGGTTAACAAAGGAGGAAAACCTATGTGTGCATTATGTGCAAAGGGAAGTTGGCAATCAAAGACGGGGAGTCAATTTCAGGAAAAGTCTGCGACAAGCCTGACTTGGTCAAAGGTAAAGGTCCAAAAAGTCAAAGGTCTTAAGGATAAAAATCTTTCCTTTTGTCTGCCCTTGTTTTACCCCTTTATTCTTTATTTTTTGCCCTTTTTATTGTTTCTATTTTTATCTAATTGTCTTTAAATGCTACTCTCGTTTTTTTCTCCAGAGAAGTTTATTATTAAAGCAGAAATAGCTTAGTGAAATGAATCTTTGATAGACATATGTAAGTTAAAGACTTAAATAAATGTTGTTGGAAACAAGGAAGAATATATAAAAACTGAGACAGGAAAAGGGGAAACAAATGTGAAAAGTGTTGCTAAATGTACTGGGCCAGACATTTTGTATAAATGGGCATTGGTAATAGAGGAAAACCTAAATGCCAACCTGCTGCTGCTAGCATGTTAAAAAGGGGTCTATATTACATTTTAAAAAGTTTCAAACATCGAACACCATATGGTCGACACCGCATGAGCGACGTTTGAAATTTCAAAAATATAATAAAAAAATTAAAATAAAAAACTGTACTTAAACGGTGTAGGCTGCGCCCCCACACCCCTGCTTCTTAAATATTCCTACTCTGAGATCGCACTGCATTGAAGTAAAGGGAAAATATTCCCTACTGCGATTTCCATTTTATGCACTTGACATTTCGATGTTATGACCAATCGGGTTTGCTGAATACACGTTCGCCGTTTACAATTTTCAATCACGCGATAGGAACCCGTTAAAAAGGCACCATGTATGATGACTACCAACACTGGAAGATTAATATTATATGAATAAGGTTTCTAAGCAAAAAATAAACTGATGCATGAAGACATGCTTGGGAGGTACTTTTAACCAATACCTAGTTGCACATGGGACAACTAGTCTGCAGTGACAAGCACTGTCCCCATAGTTACAAACTCGATACTCCTGACCTTGACTGATATTCTCACTCCAGCTGTCTAATCAATAAAAAAGGGTCTGTTGCCATGGCTTTGAACTTTCCCACTGTCTTCGTTGACAGCTTGGTGGATATAGGTATCCTGAGGCAATGTAGAAATTGCCTCATGTTTACTGGCAACCAGTTAATTCTCAAACAAACTGACACAGTATGTGAGAGATGTATTTACACAATGTCACTGGAGTCAAAGCTCTCACATAAAAGTACTCCTAATGTCAATAATGTTGCAGTAGTACACGCTCTGCACCCATCACACACAATTCAAAGTAGACATAAAGACCCACATATGCTGAGGCACTTAAATGTAACCTACCTAAATGACAAAGACCTCCTGGATGAAGTACAGATAAGAAATAACCTCAGCAGCCCCAAATGCACTCTTTCAGAACAACACCCACATCAACATATAAAGCTGTATCTCATGGAGCCTCTACCTCGAAGCCCATAAGGCAAACCACCACACAATCCAACATTCTAGTCATTGGAGACTCCATCATGAGACACACTGATGTCCCTCTCACCAGGCTGAGTAAGGAGAAAGTCACAGTCAATTGTTTATCAGGAGCTAGGATCCACCACATTAGGCACACACTCAGGTTACTGGACCACAAGTACTAATATGACTCATAGTCCATGTATGAGTAATGACCTTAGACATACCTCCCTAGTAGTACACACTCTGCACTCATCACACACAATGAAGAGAGACATCATGGAGCTCGGAATATGTGTCTCAGGCTGGTACAAGCCTAGCATTGAGCAGCATTTTACCTTCTCCAAGGATGATGCCACAATACGAACAAAAGATGACTGACTTTAATAATTGGATTAGTTTCTGTTGTCATTCCAAGGGGGTGCAATATTTGTCAGCATGGAAGGAGATGGTCAACAGCCACACTGCTTTACCAGGGATGGTCTGCACCTCTCCCCTCTAGGCTTTCAAATAATACCTAAAACATTGTCTTCCCCCATAGTGCCTTTTTTTAGGCAATGCAAAAGTGAAAGTACTTCCAACATAACAAATCAAAAACATGACAATATAAAGGTATTACAGCTCAGTTCGAGGAGTCTAAACAAAAACCTCCACTCCCTAGAAGCTCTCGTCACCCTACAGAATGCTGACATCTGTGGGGTCACTGAGACACGGTTAAAAGCTGTAGACAGCACACCAACAGTGCAAGATTATAATGCCTTCCAACTTGCTACTTCACAGGCAGAGAATACAGGTGGAGGTGTCTCTAGTTACATCATAAATAAATATACTTCAAGGCTGGTCAAATAGGACAATGCACTTAAGCTGCTCCATGTTCAAATCAGCATAGGCAAAATACAGTACCATTTCCTTGCAAGCTATAGATCCCCCTCTGTGACCCAGGAAACCCACACCATGTATTTAAACTTACTAGAAACACTAACCATCTAACCCAATACCATATTAATGGATGACTTTAACTAACCCAGTAATAACTGGAAATCCTATATGACACCAAATGTGCAGGCAAAGAGATTCCTGGATTTTGTAAACACTAACTCCCTGGACCAGATAGTCAATACACCAACCAGGGGTACAATCATACTGGATCTGGTCCTCACTGATATGGGAGAGTGTTGCACACCCCCTACTGTAATGTCTTCCCTGGTAAGGTAAGACCACAAAATGGTCTCCTTTGAAGTAAAAATAAAACCTGGACCCCAGCTAAACTTGGAATAGACAGGAGCTACTCTAAGGCTAAAACCCTGCTATTAAGTGATAACCTGGCAAAATTTCAAGCCCCCATAAACCCTCAGAACACTGCTGCCCATGCAGAACTGTTCACAGAAACCCTGTACAAGCATTCCTGGTGGAATCAGAAAATCAATAGGCTGTATAACAGAAGGAAGAAAATCCTGGCAAAAATTAGGAGGTGCAGCACCCAAATGGATAAAAGCACTCTCGTCAAACTAAACAAAAAACTCAGACGACAAATAATGTCTACTAAAGCCAAATCTGAGGTAAGTTTGATCTTCCAGGTCAAGGACGACCACAATGCATTCTCTAGCTGTGTCCACAACCTCAAAGGCAATACACAATTGTGTGCAGAGCTTATTGTAAATGGAGCCACCTATACTGAGCTAGAAGACATAGCAAACCTCCTGGCTGATAAATTCATCTCCTTTACCCCTCTCTCCCCCTCAACCTTACTTCAGGAAATACCATCAAATATAACTCCCCCTACTATCACTAGGGAGCAGGTCCTTAATGTTTTCTCTAAGACCAAGAACACTCCATCAATGTGCCCAGACAATATCCCAGGATGCCTTCTAAATAGCATGAAACATGACCTATTAGGGCATCTGGAATTACTATTTAACTGTAGCCTCCAAACAGGCTTTATGCCTCATGAATGGAGAACAGCAACAGTTAGTCCCCTGCACAAAGGTGGGCCATCTACAGACCCTGGAAACTACAGCCCCATATGTCTCACTAGTCTTATATGTAAAGACATGGAAAGAATTATCATGGAAATGAACAATAGAAATATAGTAAACCTCCAGACATGGGAACCAACCCAGTCTGGTTTCATCAAGGGTAGATCATGCCTACTCAACCTGATGGACTTCTTTGAGAAGTAACCAAAGCAATGGATGAAGAAAAAATGGTTCACACTGCCTACCTTGACCTAGTCAAAGCATTTGACACAATACCCCACTTGGGCATTGTTGACAAACTCAGGACATTAGGTACAAACTTGTATGTCACCCAATGGATAGCTAACTGGCTTACAGACAGGGCCCAGGAAGTCAGAACTGGGGAGTCCACCTATACAAAAAGGCCAGTCACAAGTGGAGGCCCTCAGGGATCAGTTCTTGGACTGGTCCTTTTTGGCATTTACTTCTCTGAAGTTAAGGCTAATGTCAGTGGTCTCTGGCTGACTAAGTTTGCAGATCATTGAAAATTAGGAGCTGTCATTGAATCCCACACTGACACAAATGTTCTCCAAGAGGGGCTGACAAACAAACAACTTGTTTCAGAGCCATGGACTAAAACTAAATGCCAAGAAATGCATAACAGTATCCTTTTGATAGTCATCCACCCCTAGTAACTATCATATTGACAAGACACTTTAGAGTTGACACAGTAGTCAGGGACTTAGGGGCAAACATAGATAATAATCTAGCCTTTGATCGTCACATGTCTACAGTAGTAAGGGAATCATTCTATGTTGTGCAACTTATAAACAAAGCTAAGGCATTTAAGTCCAAGGAAGTCATTTTTCCACTGTATTCAGCATTCATCAGATCTATCAACTGGAACATCCACAGAGGTTCCTCACTAAAAGAGTACAGGTCATAAGTAAAATGTCCTACACAGACAGCCTAGGGCTCCATCCCTGTATTCTGTCGCCTACAGACTTTTGAGGGGAGATCTATGCCTGGCATACAGAGTGTTGTCAGACCCCACTCTGATGGACCTCCTGCATATCCATAAAACAAACAGCATCAGAATTACTCATTCTAAAGACTTAAACCTTGCCTGTGATATCAATAGGACCTACTGGACAGACAGCTTTGTATGCATCCAGAGACTACGCCATCTATAGAAAAGGTCCCCCCATTCAGGCGAAGCAGAGTTCCTCCTTAACCCAATTCAAGTGCAACTTGGACAACCGGATGGGGAACAAGAAATTCATCCCTGGTTTGGCACCTATGTCTCTAATGGACACAGGATACCTGTAAATGGTTCATCTCCCAAATCCCTGATTACACTAATCAAGGGTATCATAATTTATCAGAGATTTGGGATGCATGGTTAGGCTTAAAAAGTCCCTTGTGGTTGTTAGCCTAGTAAACACCTATGAACCTATGAATTTGGCAGGAAAATTAAAGAGTAAAATGGTTCAGTATGTGAGATAAACTTTTAAGGCTGCCATAAAGGACTGAACAAGTTATACTTAATCAGTAGAACTACATTGCACAGCAAATGTCATCTGAAGAAAATGAAATGTGCCAAAGTTGCTTAATGCAGTCAAATCTAGAGTCACAGAGAGCCGCACCAACAAAATAATCCAAACATTCACTTAAAGACATTCTAGAGATTTTAAAAAAGCATCCGAAACCAAACCCCTGATAACTGTAGAATGTTTTAGATTCACAAGAAAACCTATTGAGGCTTGGATTTGTCTTGATATTTTCCTTATCTCGAATGTGTGCAAATGAGGAGGCCAAAGAAGATCCAGCTAGAGGAACATTTTAAATAAGAGCCAAAGATTCTCATTAAACTACAACAGATTGAAGGGGGACATAATACAAGTTTTCAAAGCCGTTAGTAATCCATATATACACGTGTGTATCCCACATTTTAAAGAGAGCACATACACATGAACTCACCATACAGCAGAAGTCAAACATGTTCCTAGTCATGTTAATGAGTAATATTGCATATCAGGGTTTGTGAGATTGGTGAATGTGGAACTTTTCCCTTATAGATATATATATATATATATATATATATATATATATATATATATATATATATATATATATATATATATTTGTATGTAGAACAGTAGTGCAGGTCATCTGTGAATTGCAGTTCTGGAGGAGAATGCATAGGTACAATGAGAGACAGTTTATATGTGGCATATGATGCATGTGTCACTCATTGTGGAAGTATTCATAAGGAATACACAAGGTAGGGATTACACAAAACTGATATGTTTTGATTTAAACAAACACTGTTGAATTTAACATATGGAGGGCCATCTTAACAAAATGTGCAACTGAAATCAAATGAGAAGAAAAATAATAGCAGATAACAAGATGTAAGACAGCAAGAATTATCCAGAGCTGGTCTAAAACGTGTGACTAAAGAAAGTAAAGAGGGGTCAGGCAAACCCAGAAAATGACTATTATGACATAAAGCAATTACAGAAATACAGCATGAAAAAAACTGGTACAAATAATATTTGGAGTCATTCCAGACATGGTAGGCATTAAACTTAACATGAAATTACATACTTATATCTAGTTACATGACAATAAATAGAAACAATTACTCAAATATTCTTAAAGACAAATCCTCCTCTGTCTTCACTCCACCCATCATCCCCTCCCTTGCCTCATCTGGGATCAGTTTGGATAAAGTGTTTTTGGCACTTGTCAAGATTAAAAAAACAAAACACACTATTTTCATGTAGGGCTGCCACCTTACATTATGGCTGAAACTGGATCAAGTCCACACCCTTGCACCTCTCCTTACCCCACCCATCATTGTAATCACATCAGGGGGGGACAAAGGTCTTTTTTACCTGGCTTGAGATGCCTTTTTTTTTTTTTTTTTTACAGAAAAGTATAGTAAATCTGCCACAGCGTTTTCTAGACTACTGGACAATTGGTTTGATGGTTTGACTTCCAGATAGTCTGGGGGAAAATGGATACATGGCAGCCCTATTTTTAAGGTCCAGGTGATATCCCTGGATGCCTGCCAAGAAGTCTAAAGTTTTACTTAACAAAAGCTCTTCAGTTATTCAGCCAGAGTCTCACCACTGGTTATGTCCCAGAGGAGTAGTGCATGGCACTTGTGGTGCCATTGCACAAGGGTGGCCCCTCTTCTTATCCTGGGAAGTATAGGTATAGTAGTTTCAGTAGTGTTATTCACAAGAGAATCTTGACAAGAGAAGACATCAAGAGAAGTCTATAATAAATCAACACTCACAGCAATTATGACATCTTTAGTCAACCTGTTATTTTTTTCACAACACTATGACCAAACCACATTGACATTTGTTTGCAGTGACCTTATACAGATATAGTTTTGATAGAGTCTTCCTCAATTTCAGGCCATGTGATGTGTTCTAAGTCCTAATAACTGAAAGATAAATTCATCCTATGATGCTTTGTAGCCATTAACTAATTCTTCTCTGAGCCAAGGGTATGCCAAAGAGAAAAGTCAACTGTTTTAACATTTATTTGGAAAGGTAGACACAACAGTAATTCTCCCTGTTAGCAGTCTCTGAATGGCATCTCTTAAAATCATAATGGACCCATTTTGTTAACTTCATAAAGCTGTATCAAACTCAAGGTTGGAAATGATCATGACTGTGAAAAGATGAATCATGATCCCTAGGTTTCAAATACAGAGTGTAGCAAGTACCCCATCTTTTTTCCTTCCCTGAGTACAGATTTTGCTGCTTACTAAATCAAAATTAAGCTTTTTGCCAACAAATATGCCCAATCACTACATGTGCTGGTGGTCTAAATGGATAAAGTCCTTCCTAAGGCCTAGACAACCCAAGTATGAACAGAGTCTCATGTTCATGATAGTACTGGCAGGGAGGATGATCCCCATCCTGGGTGGCAGGGGGTTGTACATGCTCACTACACCCTCACACTTCATCCCAGTATAGGCCATGTCCTGAGCTGGATGAAGAAGTGGATGATAAAACCAGAGTACCCCATTGCACACCTTTCCCTGTACAAATATGGGTGTGCAGAGAAGGCAGGTACATAAGAACAAAACCACTTCTTGGCAGCAATATGATTCTGCCAAAGAGAAACTTGATATCCTCACTGGCCCTGAATATGGGTCAGAGATAGTCTCGGAGTGGCTAATTAGGTTTCATAGACCTTGTGGATGAGAAAAAGCCCTCGTAGCAGTACTCACTAACAAGGCTGAAGGTTATTCCACAAACAGAGAGAATGGCACCCTGATCTCCACAAGTATCCTGCAAGCTGACTTGTTTATAATAACATCCAAGCAATTAGGGCATCATAGTCAGATTTACCAAATAATCTACAATCCATTTTCAGGTTGTCAACACACCTGCTGACCCAGATGTCTTCTTGGGTGATAAATATTCAATAAAATTTTTGAATAACATAGGTTCTAGTGAGAAAATACATGCTACCTCCTTGTTCTGCCTTATCCATGGGTCAAGGAGAATGTCAACTCTGACCACCCATCTCTTTCAATTCATTCAGTTCTGCATCCAAATTTGCTTTTATTTCATATAGTTTATCAAGTGGCCTGTAACAGCTGAGATTGTCAGATGGTTTTCTACAGCCTATGAAAATAATGTTAACTTAAGCCCCATGATCATGAACTATGACACATTCTCCCAGATGTGAACATTAAGAGTTACCTGTCAACAGCCTGCTCTAACATACTTCCTGATGTCAATCTAAACATATGCATCTTTTCCCTCTTGCTCTTTGTGAGCAGCTTTATTTTATTTACTTATTTAAGTATTTATCTGTTTCTTAACCAAGTGAGTGGTTTAGCCTGAAATCCTTTTTCAGCCCCGACCTAAGCTCCATTACAATGTAAAACAATCAAGCAAAACCACGTGTGCATGGTTAACATGGTAGTAATATCAGACACAAACATAACTGACACATTGTAAAAGCATAAGTGCATAGTTACACACAAAACTGAGACATTAGAAAAGCAAAGTTGCATATATAACTGAAATATATCAATATGCATCAACTAATAGCTACAAAGTCTATAACAATTTACATAAGTGTCTTGACAGCATTGTTTGGGTCAAAAAGAATACATTTTAGCATCTTTTTGTAATGGAAAGCTTTACCCCATGTATCCACACCAGTTATATTTGTATTCAGCAAACAGAAAAGCTTTGAGCTTTATTGGGAAACTTTGTAATGCTGGTGTTTATATCTCCGCTACAAGGGTATTCCAATATAAAAAGGCTTGATCTTAAAGAAGGCTTTTACTCCTACTGTTTTCCTAAAATTGGTCTAATAATGAATATATATGTCTTCATTGGTAGAGTTATACTATGGAAGGCTGTCCTTGTCAAAATAGTTTAAAGACGGGGAGTAAGAATATAGTCGCATTGATTTATATAAGAAGATGGAAACCAACTGTGTAGGTGTTACACAGTGAATATATAGACACATTACTGGTAAAAGATACAATAGTTTTGCAATAGAAAATGTTTGGCAAGAGTTTTTCTAAATTCTTAAGTGAAAATGTCATAGATTTGATGAGTCAGAAGTTGGAATAAGAATTTATCAACTGTATTCCTGGTGTGAGCTTTAAGGAAAAGAGTAGGATTCTAAACCAGGCCCAGATATTTTGGTTCTGCCAGGAGGTATGTCATTATTGTGGGATTCCTTGAGGTATGTCATTATTGTGGGATTCCTTGAGGTATGACATTATTGTGTGGTTCATTGATCAGTATTCATTGTTTTCCATAAACATATGGAGCCTTTCTCCCCAGGCCTCCGCTGAAAACTGGCTTCATTCCAAGTCGGACTTTCCCAGTTAACAAATGACAACTAAATAAATAAATAAATAACATATGACGGATCACCTTGTACGTCTTTTATTACATGAATCTAAATTGCTACTATAGACTTATAAAGGTGACAGTTTTATCATACGAGGCCTGTGGCAGCAACATATTCAACTAAAACATAAAAACTGAATGTGATGCAAGAAAAACTGTTAAAACACAAAATGGATGAAATGTTTTTTCTACCTGTAACCTGTTAAGAAGTTACAGATTGCGCTATAATGAATGGAGTGGTGCAATTACACTTACAAGTCAGGAAAAAGATAAATCGGTTAAGCTCTTCCCTAGTACAGGATCTGATCTTAACAGTCCTTAGGGGTGCTTGATAACTGCTTGTTAATGACACATTAAGTACAGTTAAGATTGAGTACAGTGTAAGGGACTAATAGCAGCAGTGTTAGCTAGTAAAAAAACAGTGGCAGAAGATGAAACAGGTTTTAAAAACTATTATAACATCAATGTGCTACACATATAAATAGAAAGTGTGGAAGAATGGAGCCTCTAACAGCTTTTAAACTTATTTACCATATGCCAGAGAAGTACTCTATTTCTGCCTGCTGTACCTTTCAATTGTCCCTGGTTTTGCAGAATGTCCCTGATTTTTCCTCATATTTTTGTCCTGTCCCTTGTAAAATATATGATTTTCTGGAAATTTACTGAGGAATACAGTCAGACAATAAAACCAAGCATTTGAGATTCATACTTCTCTTAGTGTTCAGAAAATGTTGAATTAGAACATTAATTAAAAACTGTCCTTGATTTTAATCCTTTGTCCTCCCATTATTTGTTTTTATTTCTCCGAATTCTTAAGCAAACAAGTAGAAAGGTATACTGATGTCAGCTTGACAGTGCTCACAAAGTGCTTTTCCAGCTTTGTAAGCTGGCAAAACACTTTGTACTCCTACACTTTTAGGATAAAGCTTAAAGCACTACAAATAATTTGGACAGGTCTCCAGTCATGACCCTTGTAATGTATTCAAGTGAATGCCAAGATTTACCTCTTGTGCTCTGATCACAAATTTGTCAAAAACAAATTAAACTACTTAAATGCAGTTCAAAACTATGACACATGGACATCCATTCTCAGTGCCAAAGAAAGTGATTGCATCAAACAAGGTGCTTCCTTATCCTCTTTATTCTGTGCCTATTACCTTGGTATGTGATGTTTATTCTTATGAAACCCATGCTGTGCTATTGGACAAATTATGGTAACAGGAGGTCCATGGCATTTGCTTTAAGGCTATTAACTACAGCTGAATGTGAATGTGCCCTGACAGAAAGGCAAGCAATTATTCTGATCTCAAGAGGTCAGAAGTTCGGCCAGTACTTATACATAAATGCAGAACATCGACATCTGTGCAGTAGCTGAGACCTGGTTCAAGGCTCCAGAGAGCACGCCTGCAATACCAGGCTACAACTTTTACCACACTTTTCAGCCACCAAACCAAGACCGAAACACTAAAGGTGGAGGAGTGTCCATATTCACCAAAGATATTCACACTTACAGGCTAGTTGCCCAACACAATGCATCTGAAATTCTCCAGGTGCAACTAACACTAGGTAAGACTGAAATCCAAATTGTAGCTTGCTACACATCCCCCACCATGCCCCAAGATTCTCACTATACATTTCTAAACATACTGGAAAATATTAAGATACAATCAAACACCCTAATACTGGGTAATTTCAACTACGCTGCCATTAACTGGGAAAACTACTCAGGTACCAACACCTTTTCCCAACGGTTCTTGGAATTCATAAATTCTAATGCCCTGTTTCAACTAATCCATTGTCCGAAATAGGGGCTCCATTATCCTAGACCTGGTCATTACCAACATGGGAGAAAGATGCTCCACACCAGTGGTCAACCCCTCAATGGTCAGGTCTGACCATAAGCAAATCACCCTTGACATCCACATCCCACCCCCACCCCCAAGTAAGGAAACCTCCATAAAAAAAACTTCTCCAAAGCCAACTTCATGCTACTCAAGTCAGAAGTGACAAACTTCATGACACCCATGCAGGCGGGAGCTGAAAGTTCGACTGCAGAATCCTACACTAAGGCACTGCACGAGCACATCCACTAGTGCATGAATCGTGCCATCCCAAATAGAACCAAGACACTCTCCTCCAAAAAAAGGGAGCACATTTGGTGGTCCCCTGCCATAAACAAACTATACAATAGAAGGAAGAAACTGTTGCAGAAAAGAGGAAAATCCCAGGATGCAAAAACCTCCCTTACCAGCCTCAGTAAGAAGCTGAGATCCCTCATAAAATCCTCCAAAGCTAGTTACGAAAATAAAATTGCCAAAGATTCCAAAGACAACCACAAGGCATTCTATACTTATTCAAGAATATAAATGGCAATGCTCAGATCTGCTCTGAGCTACAACAGAATGGCATTAAATATACTGATCCCAAGGATATTGCCAATATCCTGGCAGATCAATTTAGTGAAAATTTCACCCCCCTCTCACCCCCTAAAGGGCCCATCTCAATACCAAAAGATTGCCAAATTCCGGTAATCACAGCTACACAGGTAGAAACCGCACTCTCCAAAGCTAAAAAATACAGCATCCATGGGACCAGATGACATCCCGGACTGTGTACTAAATGAACTACAAAATGAACTGGCACCTCACCTAAGTGTCATGTTTAATCATAGCCTCACCTCAGGCTTCGTGCCCACTGAGTGGCACACAGCTACAGTTATCCCACTCCACAAGGGGGGGATCCACCTTGGATCCCGGGAACTACTGTCCCATCAGTCTGACGAGCCTGATCTGCAAAGCCATGGAATGCATTATCATGGAACTTATAAACAAAGACATTGGCAATCTTCAAACACTGAACCCCACCCAGTTTGGGTTCGTGAAGGGCCAATCTTGTCTCCTGAACCTGATTGACTTCTTTGAATCAGTCTCCAGAGCTGTGGATGAGGGTAAGGCGGTCCACACAACCTATCTGGACCTTGCCCAGGCCTTCGACACCATCCCCTATTCTGGAGTCATACATAAACTTACCAAGCTGGGCAAAATCCCTATGTCACTCGATGGGTTGCCAACTGGCTTACTGACAAAACCCAGACTGTAAAAGTAGCTGACTCCAATTCCAGCTCCAGACAAGTGACAAGTGTGTTCAGGGTTCAGTCCTTGGACCCCTCTTGTTTGCCATCTACTTCTCTGAACTACAGGCCAACACTAAAGGACTCTGGCTAACAAAGTTTGCAGATGACTGACAACTGGGAGCCATTACTGAGTCCCCAAATGATGTGGATATTCTACAAAAGGGCCTTACAGAAACAGATGCTTAGTGCCAGAGCCATGGGCTCAAGCTTAATGCCAAGAAATGTACAGTTATCTCCTTTGGGAAAAACAATGTACCCATGAATTACCACATAGGTGGCAGTACACTGAACACCGAAAGTGTGATCAGAGACTTGGGACACAGGTGGATACTCGTCTCACCTTCAATAACCACATCGCCTGAACAGTCAGGAAATCCTTCTATGTGGCACACCTCATCACTAAGGCCTTTACATCCAGAAAAAAGGAGGTCATTGTCCCACTGTACTCATCCCTTATTAGACCCATTATAGAGTACAACACCCCATTTGGTATGTACCTCACAAGACATGTGCAACAGCTGGAAAGGCCGCAGAAATACCTCACTAAAAGAATCATAGGCCTAAGGCAGATGCCCTATGCTGACCATCTAAAAAAAACTACAGCTATACTCTGTGGCATATCGTCTACTCAGAGGCGATCTATGCTTAACATACAAGGCCATGTCAAACCCTGAGCTGTTGGACATGCTCCACTTAAAAAATCACAATCCCTCAGAGCCACACACTCCAGGGATCTAAACCTTTTCATTACAATGAACAAAATATGCTGGAGAGATAGGTTCCTGACCCAGAGACTCCCTATACTCTGGAATAGACTGCCCATACATGTCAAGCAGAGCACCTCCTTGGCCCTCTTCAAAAAGAACCTTGACGATTGGATGGGAGATAGAAAATTCACCCCGGGGATCATGTCAGTCACCCTGCCAGACAGGGGTCCAGGGAACTAAATATTGTGGGAAGAAATATTCAGGGAATTGTTATGGCTAGGCTTGTATAGGCCCTAGGGCCAATAGCCTAGTACCAACCTATGAACCTATGAACCTATAAAAGGCTTTTGTTAACTATAGATCAAAGGCCATTGCTAATGGGTCTTAACCCAAGAAAAGAGGTATCCATGGTGACTGCAAACAGGTAAGCAATACCACAATGATAATACAGTCTACTGATTGTTTTATGAAGGTCCTGAGAAATGAAATTGTCACTTATGGATGGATAAATGTGCAATACATGTTGTGTATTTACCTATGATGCGTGCCATTGCTCAAAGACAACATAAGAATGACACAGTCCAAAGTAAGATTTGTAAATTGATGATCATTCTGTAATAATCTGTTGTGCCTTGCTTTTTATACAATAGCAGTTATCCTTCATAATGCATCACTCCATGTCTCCAGTACAGTAATCCTGCTCAAGATGCATTGCACTTTGCATGATCTGATACATGTGGGGAAATGGGGTAAATCAAAAATGAAGTTCCATGTACAAAGCTTAATGGAGTGGCCCAGCATTGATAGAGAAAATGAAGACATGAGGCTGTCAGAGCAGACTGTACAGTGTTGCTATAGGGGCATACAGGTATGTAGTATACGTAGTGCTGAGATTATACTCTAAACTCAGGGTAAAAGACAACTCTGCTGTGTTTTTCAGGAATAAAAGTTTTATGATTACTAAGACAAATTTAGCTTAGTATTATATTTATGAAGAAACCACCTACTGGACAGTAAAGCCATACTTTGCCTCAAGAAGATTTGTTTTTCTTTTTCCAAGAGGTTTTAGCTGTGCTTAACAATTAATAAGAAAACAAGGTGAGGCCAAGCTGACAGCAGGTCATGCAGAAGCTGCATAAAAAAGGGACAATAATAGGAAGATAGCATGAAGACAAAAACTTCAAACACTTGAACAGACACCAAAGGTTCTTTTGTGTGTGTGTGGGGGGGGCTAATGTGCTATGTAGATTGGTGGCAGATGTCTGCCAGGGTACTAGCTTCTGTTGTATTTCCAGATCAATAATTTGGAAATGTGTTGGACTTTCATTTCAGCTGGATATGTGTGCTTAAAATGTTCCTGCCATCATTAATGGTATCAGCATTTTGTTGAAATGTCTAGAGTCCTAGACTTGATATTGGAGTATGATTTTTTTTGTACCCAGTTAGTGGATTGTGTGAGTGTGCAGGATGCCAATGATGGAAGGTTTTAATATCCAGGAGATCTGAACTTCTGAGTGTTGTTGTTCATAGGTTCATAGGTAGGTACTAGGCTATCTGCCCAAGGGCATTTATAAGCCTAGCCAGAGTGTGTCGGCTTTCGCCTCCCCATTGATTAGTTAACTGAGCCTCTGTCAAGCAGAGCCAATGAAGTGATCCCAGGGGTGTATTTTCTATTACCCATCCACTCATCAAGGTTTCTCTTGAAGAGTGTTAGTGAAGGGCTCTGCCTGATGTAATTTGGAATTTTGTTCCAAAGCATGGGGAGTC
This sequence comes from Protopterus annectens, assembly GCF_019279795.1. Taxonomy (NCBI): domain Eukaryota; kingdom Metazoa; phylum Chordata; order Ceratodontiformes; family Protopteridae; genus Protopterus; species Protopterus annectens. The sequence continues at coordinate 386,763,007 of NC_056731.1, forward strand.
TCTGTAACAGGAATCTATCCCTCCAGCATGTTCTACTTATTGTTGTGGTGAGGTTTAGCTCACTAGAGCACATGGCTCGCAGTGAATTGGATTTCTTTAGGTGGAGCATGTCCATCAATTCTGAGTTGGACATGGCTTTGTAAGTCAGGCAGACATCACCTCCGAGTAAGCGATATGCCATGGAGTACAGCCAGAGTTTCTTCAGTCGGGCTGCATAGGACATATATTTGAGGCCAGTAATCCTCTTGGTGAGGTGCTTTTGTGGTCTTTCCAGCTGTTGGAAGTGTCTTGTGAGGTACATCCCAAATGGGACATTCTACTCTATGATGCGATGAGTAGAGAGGCACTATAACCTCTTTATTTCTAGATGCGAACCCCTTAGTAATTAGATGGGCCACATAGAAGGATTTTCTAACTACTTTGGCAATATGATTGTCAAAGGAGAGATTACTATCTACCTGGGTCCCCAGATCTCTTATTACCTCTTCTGTATTAAGGGGGCTGCCGCCTATGTGGTAATTTGTGGGTGTTTTTTTTTTCCCAAACAGGATGACTATGCATTTTTTGGCATTTAGCTTGAGGCCATGACTTTGACACCAGGTGTCTGTCTCAGTAAGGCCTTTTTGAAGGATGTCGGTGTCAGCCGGAGGGTCAATTATGGCTCCCAGTTTGCAGTCATCAGCAAACTTGGTTAGCCATAGTCCTCCTGTGTTTGCCTGTACTTCTGGGAAATATATGTCGAACAGTAGGGGTCCCAGAACCGAGCCTTGCGGGACACCACTTGTGATTGGTTTAGAGTCTGACCTGGAGCCCACTATTCTTACCATGTGAGTTCTGTCTGTAAGCCAGTTGGCAACCCATCTTGTGACGTAGGGGCTTATGTTCAGGCTGGTGAGTTTTTCTATAATACCCGAGTGAGGGATGGTGTTGAATGCCTTGGCAAGATCAAGGCAGGCTGTGTAAACCACCTTTCCCTCATCTATGGCTTTGGTAACTGTGTTGAAGAAGTCAACCAGGTTTAGTAGGCATGATCTGCACTTAACAAAGCTAAACTGGGGCAGGTTAAGTGTTTGGAGGTTCCCAATGTCTTTCTTAATAAGTTCCATGATGATGCGCTCCATAGCCTTGCAGACCAGACTAGTCAGGCTTATGGGGCGATAGTTACCAGGGTCAGTTGAGGCCCCTCCTTTATGTAGAAGAATAACCATTGATGTGTGCCATTCTTTGGGCATGTAGCCTGTGAAGAGGCTGAGGTTGAACAGCGTGTTTAGGTGGGGGGTTAGTTTGTTCTGTAGTCCATGCAAGACGCAGACTGGGACACCATCTGGCCCCACTGATGCTGTTTTTTTGGCTTTTGAAAGGGCTGTTTTCACCTGTGCTTCTGTGATTTCTGGGCCACTACACTTTTCCAGTATTGTTGTGGGCCCTTTTGAAGGTGAGAGGGAGGTGAAGTTTGCACTGAATCTATCTGCCAGGATGTTGGCAATATCAGTAGGTTCAGTATATTTTGTGTTATTTTGCTCTAGCTCAGAGCATATCTGTGAGTTGCTACTTAGATTCTTGACATAGCTAAAGAAGACTTTGTGGTTATCTTTCTAATCCTTGGCTATTTTTCTTTCGAAGTTAGCTTTGGATGATTTTATGAGGGACCTTAGTTTCTTACTGATACTGATCAGGGATGTCTTTCCTTCTTGGGATTTGCTTTTTTTCTGAACTATTTTCCTCCTTTTGTTGTATAACCTGTTTATGGCAGGGGTCCACCAGACTGGTTTCCTTCTCTTAGGGGAGTAAGTCTTGGTTTTGCTAGGGATGGCACAAGTCATGCATCCTTGTAGGTGCTCATAGAGTGCATTTGTAAAGGTTCCTGCATCTTGGACACTGCTATCCTTTAGCATGGGGGCTGTGAAACTTACCACCTCTGCCTTAAGTAAGGTGAAGTTTGCTTTAGAAAAGTTTTTCACTGTGGTTTCCTTGGTTGGTGGTGGTGGTGGGGTGTGGACATCCAGGGTGATTAGTTTATGGTCTGATCTAACCAGTGATGGGTTGACCTCTGGTACGGAACACCTGTCGCCCATGTTGGTGATGACCACGTCCAATATGTTGTGGCCTCTGGTAGGGGAGTTTACCAGCTGATCCAGGGCATTTGAGTTGACATATTCCAGGAAGCGCTGAGCCTGGGAGTTTGTATTCAAGTAGTTTTCCCAGTTAATGGTAGGGTAATTGAAATCGCCCAATATCAGGGTGTTCAGTAGGACCTTCATGTTTTCCAGTGTCTCCAGAAAGGCGGAGTGGTGGTCCTGGGTCATGGAGGGTGATCTGTAGCAGGCCATAATTTGCATTGCAGATTTGCCCGATGTTAGTTGCATATGGATGATCTCAGAAGTATCATGCTGCGCCACTAACCTGGAGGTGTGGGTATCCTTGATGAATACGGATACACCCTCTCTTTTTGTGTTTTGGTCCGTGTTCTGTGGCCGAAATGTGTGGTATGAGTTGTAGCCCAGTAGTGCTAGAGTGCTCTCTGGAGCCTTGAACCAGGTTTCAGTTACTGCACAGATGTCGCCATTCTCCATACTTAGGAGTGCTTCAAGCGCATGCATTTTGAGATTTAAACTCCTGGCGTTGAGTAGCATAACCCTCATTTTTTTACTTGTGCTGTTTACGGAGGTGGGTTTGAATTTTGAGCCTTGACTAAAAAAGGCACTATGGGGGCAGCAAGAGGCTTGGCCAGTATTTGAAAGCCAAGGGGTAACAGGTGCAAGCCGTCTCTTGCGAAGCAATACGGCTTGTCGAGCATGTCATCCCAGGCTGACAGACACTGGGATCCCCTTTGACTGACACCTGAACCTTCGCCAATTGTTGAAATTGATCATTTTTTCTTTATACTGAGGTATCATTCTTGGTGAGGGCAGGATGCTACTCAGGGTCAGGGTCATACCTGCCTGTGCTACATGATCAGAGAGCTCTTCCATGTTTCTTTTCATGTGGTCCAGGGAGGTACATCTCAGATCATTCACACCAACATGAACAATGACAGAGTCATATTTGTACTTGTTCTGGGTGACCTGAGTGCTTGTGTTGGCAGATTCTGGCTCCCGACAGGCAGGTAACAGTAACCTTCTCCTTGTCCAGCCTAGTGAGTGGGGCGTCAGTGTGCCTGACTATTGAGTCACCTATTACTAGTGTGTTAAGTATGTTATTTCACCTTAAGGGCTGTGATTGTGCAGCACATTGATTTTGTGTTTTATGTGTTGTCTGGTTTGTGACGGGAGGTGCAGGTTTTGTGGGTGTCTGCTTTGGAGCTCTCTGATGCTTTTGCAGGTTTTTATTTAGAGACTCCAAGTATGATTTTGTATATTTATGTGTATTTTTTGCCAGTGCTGGTTTAGTAGGTCTATGTGAGGCTGGAGGTGTGGTGCAAGTGTTAACCTTCTCCTCATGACTGTCTGTTCCAGTCTTGGGTGGAGAGACCTTAGCCTCCAGTTTGGCTGCATAGTTGCATCTCTCGCATATGTTAGTTTTTTGTGGTAGGAGGAGAGGGCTGTCTGTGTACATGAGGCAGTTGTAACATTGCCTCAGGATACCCAGACTCACCAGCTGGACTGGAGAGTACACCTGAAATTGCCCTTTGGTCATGCCTAAATAGTAGGGTGAGCTGCTTAGTTGCTTGGTTGGTGAGGGGTGGATAAAGAGCCTTGCCCTGCTGGACAGTCAAGTGTCGGGGAACATTAGTGCTTGTTATTAGGTCTGAGCAAGTGCTGGACTGTAGGATGCTTTTTGAGTGCTTAGGTTGAGAGTTAGACTAGTTTCAAGTGAAAAACTGAGGAGGAGACTTAGTGGAGCCGGGAATAATTTAACCCTAGCTAACTGGTGCTGCCTGGTGTTTAAACTACTAACTTCTGGGCTGGAACCACTCCTCTAGGGACAGATGGCTGCTCAAAGTTCCTCTCTCAAACAGGTGAACAGAGAAAAGTACAGTTGTGTACCTACCATAAATGTAGATGTTCAAGTATATTCACTGTTGCAGTCATTACACTTGGGTTATCCTGCTGGCAGGCTACCTTCAGTCGGCCTGAATTCCAAAGTCCTGCTCCAGCATTAGTTGTTGTTGCCTCTTCCCTGACGTCAGTGCGCCAGGGGTATATAAGATGCAGCTGACGCCATTTTCTTCAGTTTTTCTTGCCCCAGATGTCAGGTGTCCCCAAGAAGGTAGGCAATATATATTGTTTATAAAACCAAGCAGTGAAATAAACACAATACCTTCATCTACAAGCAAATAGACCACATAGGTTGTATAGGATAGAGAAGTATAGATAAGTCCCAGCAAAGAAAGGGGGATGGAGGGTGGATAACCTGGACTACAACAGTGAATACACTCGAACATCTACATTTATGGTAGGTACACAACTGTATTATGTTCATCCTGTTTCACTGTTGCAGTCATTACACTTGGGTTGAATCCCAAAGCTGAGGTAGGGCGGCTGGGTCTAAATAGGATTAGGAGTGGCTATGAGGCCCTGCAGAAGATGCAGTGGCAAAGCCTGCTCTGGTTAGAAGTAAAAGAGGTAAGTGATAATGCTTGGTAAGTGTGCACTGAACTCCAAGTTGCAGCCTTCAAAATTTCCTTGGTTGGTACTCCTCTGAGAAAGGCTGCTTCAGAAGTGGCTGCTGCCTAGTGGTAGAGGTGGCCCTGTATTCTTAGGCACTGACTTGCCATGCTGTTGCCATGGCAAGGAAAGCCCGAATACAGTGTCCCTGTATCCATTTGAAATAGTCTGCTTTGAGATAGCCTTTCCTTGTGATCCTACAGCATAGGCTTACAAACAGTTGCTCAGTTTTCTGAAAGCTTTTGTTTTGTCAAGTAGAAGCTTAGCTGCCTGTGTATGTCCAAAGAGTGCAGAAGTTTCTCTCCTTTATTCTGGGGATTTGGATAAAATGTTGGCAAATGAATGGTTTGGTTAAGAGCCACTGGATACTACCTTTGGCATAAATGTTGGGTTTGTCCTTACAGAAACCCTGTCCGGATGAAAAATGATGAAAGGTTCCACTGCCATTAATGCCTGTAACTCTGAGACTCTTCTTGCTGAAGTTGTGCTAGGAGCAGAGCAGTTTTCCATGATAAGGAATTTTATGTCAGCTGTGCTACAGCTGGCTCAAAAAGGAGGTGTGTGAGTAGAAAATTGGGGGTTCCCATGTAAGGTAAAAGGGGGCCCCGGGTCTTATTATGGTAGGATTTTTTTTGCAATGGATTTGAAGATGTCTGGATGCAGCATCCATTAAGTGGGCATCCGTGGTAGTTCTGCTTAAGGTGTCTGCTAGAATATTTTCTTTTCCTGGCACAAATTTGGCCTGGAGTTGAATGTTGAGGTTCAGAGCTACATTCCACACGTCCATTGCCATCCGGCATAGAGGATATGAATGTGTGCCTCCTTGTTTGTTGATATACCACATGACTGTGGTGTTGTCCGTCCTTATCAGCAAATGACCCTGTTGAAGAAACGGTCTGAATGTCTGGATTGCCTGTTTCACTGCCAGCATCTCCTTTTGATTTATGTGTAGGTTCAGCTGGTCTTGTGTTCATAGGCCTTGTATACAGTTGTCCACCATGTGTGCCCCCCAGCCAAGGTCCGAGGCGTCTGTGGTGATAGTCTGGCTTGGGTGCGGTTTGTGGAAGGGCAGTCCTCTGTTCAACAGACAGGCCTGAGCCCACCACAGGAATTCTTGCTTCAGGCATGGGATTATTGGAATCTGAACTTCTAGGCTGTGTTTGTGTTGAGACCATACATTCCTTAGGTACCATTGCAACTTCCTCATATGCAGCCTGGCATGTGGAACCAATATTATGCAGGATGCCATGTAACCCAGGGCTTGTAGGACTTTCCTTGCTGTAAGCTGGTTCTATGTTGTCAATGCCCTGAAATAGAGTGGTAGTTGCTTTTGTTTTTCTGCTGTGAGAAATGCCATCTGATTTGAAGTGTCCAGTTCTGCACCCAAGAATGTTATCCTCTGGGATGGTAACAGTCTTGACTTTTTCATGTTGACTGTGTATCCCAGGGCTTGTAGCAGTTGTATAACCTTTTCCAAATCTTGTGTTAATTTGGTCTTGTTGTCCGCTTGTATCAGGCAGTCGTCCAGGTATGGATAAATCTGAATTCCCTGAAGCCTGCAATGAGCAATTACTGATGCCAGGCATTTCGTGAATACTCTGGGTGCAGTAGATAAGCCAAAGGGCAATGCTGAGAATTGATAATGCTCTGATCCTGCAAGAAATCTGAGGTATCTTCTGCAATCTGGTCGTATAGGGACATGCAGGTATGCCTCCTTGAGATCTAGAGTCACCAGCCAAGACTCCTTGCCCAGCATGGGAAGAAGTTGCTGTAGGGTCAGCATTTTGAATTTTGGAACAATGAGAAAAGTGTTCAGAGCGGACAGGTCGAAAATAGGCCTCCATTGATTTTCTTGGTACCAGGAAAAGTCTGGAGTAAAATCCTTGCCCTTGTTCCATTGGTGGTACCTTTTCTATAGCTCTCATTCTTAGTAAGTGGTTGATTTGTCCTAGAGCGTTTGTTTTTTGGTTTGGTGGTAGGTTTGGCATTCCTCTCTTTTTTGGTAGAGTGTGGAAGTGAAACCTGTAGCCTTTGTCTATTGTCTGTAAAATCCATTTGTCTCCTGTAATGTAATGCCAGTTTTCGGAAAATAAGGCTAGCTTTCCGCCTAAGGCTGCTTTCAATTGTTCCCTGGTAGGCGGTATCAGAGCCAAGTCATTGTGTCTGTCCTGTTGAAGTGGAAGTAGTTGGATCTGTGGCAGTACTTCTCTGGTTGTTAGGCTGCCACTGACGTCCCCTGTAGGCCCCTCTGGATTGATCTCTGCCTCTTGGGCGTCTATTTCGGCCTCTCTGTGCTCTGGAGGTGTCTGGAAAGGACCAAGTCTTCGTAGGCCAATTTTTGCTAAACCTCGGAGTTTGGACCTGTAAGAAATCCTTGACTGTTTGAACAGATTTTGCTTTTTCTTCCACCTTCTTTAGCACTTGCTGTGCAGGGGAACCAAATAAACTTTGTTTCTCCATGGGAGCATCTAGGAGCCTTGACTTGACATGGTCTGGTAAGGTTTGCTCTTTTAACCATGCATGCCTTCTGATCACGGTTCCAGTCATGGCTGACCTAAAGGAAGCCTCCAGTGCATCATAGCCGCATTTTAAAGAATGATTACTGACCTGCTGAGTGTTATGTACCAAATCCTGAAGGGATAGGTACATAGGGAAAGGTTCAGGAGAGGACAGTTTTTTATTTAGCTGGTCTAACAAGAATTCCTGATACTGGATCATGTGGAATTGGCAGTTTAAGGCCCTAGCCGAAAGAGTAGCAGAAGTGTAAACTTTTTTACCCCATCTCTCTAATGCTCTAGATTCTCTTTCAGAGGGGAGGGGGTTTTTGGCAGAGGCAGCTGCTACAGCTTTGGGGCCCTGAGAAATGGTTTCAGGATCTGCAATAGGAGCCTTATACAAGTGAAAGTGTGTGTCCAGGACCCTGTAATATCTGTCGGGTTTGGCAGGGGCCGGGGGAAGTGAGTCAGGAGCAGTACAGGCATCATTAAATGCATCATCCACAACTGTTAGTACTGGAGAAATGGCTAAAGGCCTATGCTGTGGTAAATGTAAAAAGGTCCTAAGCCTTTTCCTTGAATCTGAGTAATCCTGGCCCTGCCATTGAAAATGCTCTCTCATAGCATGCAAGGTTTCCCCAAAAGAAAATTCCTCAGGAGGAGAGGCAGAAGGAATGGAGTCTTCTGCATCAGAGTCCTCATATGGAGAATAAGGGCCTTCTGGAGGATTTAAATTTTCTGACTCATCCGAGGAGTAGTCAGTGGATACTGGATCGGGGGGCTCTGCTCTGGGCCTTTTCTCTGGAGGGGGTTGAGAGGCCCTGTCTGGGTGAGGTTGGGATCCCCTGATCAAGGAAATGAGATCCTCAGCCAGGCTAAGCATTTGGGAACTAGAAGTAGGCCTGTGTGGGGCTTTAGCAGGCAAGGCCTTAGAAGTTTTAGCTGCTTTAGCCCTGGAAAAAGCCTTGATGGACATAGATGCAGGGGGCCTAGCAGCTCTACGTGCAGGAGTAGATATATCTAAAGGAATAGTATCTGATAAATCCTGGGTGCCTGCTACAGCAGGAGAAATCTCAGTAGCAGATTCAGCCATGCTGTGTGAGGCCTCGGCTGTCGGAGGTATGCTTCGCTGAAGGAAGAACCGAGGACTCAGTTTCAGCCGAAACCGAGACACTCGCAGTAGGCTTAACCGTGGTTTCGGCCGAAACCGCGGACCGTGAGTGTCGGTCCTTTTCCTTACGCTTTTTAGCTAGTTGCGAAGTCGGAGTCTCCGACGGCATTTTGTAAGCAAAAGCGGGACCAAAACACTCCTCCGCAAACTCCGACCGACGTCTAAGTGTCCGTCGGTTGAAGGAAGCACAGGCTAGACAAGCTGATACGTCGTGGTCTAGGCCTAAGCAAGGAAGGCAGTAAGAGTGGAAATCCTTATGAGGTATTTGTTTCCCACAAGTTAAACAATTATTTACTTTTTCTGACATCGGCTGAGGCAAGAAAGAGTCCCCAACGGGGTACTTAGCTTTTTTGAAGTCTTCGGTAGTAGTAATCTCTGGATCTGACCGACCGGCACTTGCGAACAGCTTCTGCTTCGGGCACCGCATGGCAAGAAAGACTGGGGAAAATGGCATCGGCTGGTGCCTTTATACCCAATTCACAGCAGCTATGACGTCGGGTGAAGTGTGACATCAGCCGAGGCCAGACCCAGACTTTGGAATCGGCCGACCGAAGGGCTGCCTGAGGCAGGACAACCCATATGTTAGGACTGCAGATGCATCCTTGAAGGACATCACCTGTCGCCCATGTTGGTGATGACCACGTCCAATATGTTGTGGCCTCTGGTAGGGGAATTTACCAGCTGATCCAGGGCATTTGAGTTGACATATTCCAGGAAGCGCTGAGCCTGGGAGTTTGTATTCAAGTAGTTTTCCCAGTTAATGGTAGGGTAATTGAAATCGCCCAATATCAGGGTGTTCAGTAGGACCTTAATGTTTTCCAGTGTCTTCAGAAAGGCGGAGTGGTGGTCCTGGGTCATGGAGGGTGATCTGTAGCAGGCCACAATTTGCAATGCAGATTTGCCCGATGTTAGTTGCACATGAATGATCTCAGAAGTATCATGCTGCGCCATTAACCTGGAGGTGTGGGTATCCTTGATGAATACAGATACACCCTCTCTTTTTGTGTTTTGGTCCGTGTTCTGTGGCTGAAATGTGTGGTATGAGTTGTAGCCCAGTAGTGCTGGAGTGCTCTCTGGAGCCTTGAACCAGGTTTCAGTTACTGCACAGATGTCGCCGTTCTCCATACTTAGGAGTGCTTCGAGCGCATGCATTTTGAGATTTAAACTCCTGGCGTTGAGTAGCATAACCCTCATTTTTTTACTTGTGCTGTTTACGGAGGTGGGTTTGAATTTTGAGCCTTGACTAAAAAAGGCACTATGGGGGCAGCAAGAGCCTTGGCCAGTATTTGAAAGCCAAGGGATAACAGGTGCAAGCCGTCTCTTGTGAAGCAATATGGCTTGTCGAGCATGTCATCCCAGGCTGACAGACACTGGGATCCCCTTTGACTGACACCAGAAGCTTAGCCAATTGTTGAAATTGATAATTTTTTCTTTATACTGAGGTATCATTCTTGGTGAGGGCAGGATGCTACTCAGGGTCAGGGTCATACCTGCCTGGGCTACATGATCAGAGAGCTCTTCCATGTTTCTTTTCATGTAGTCCAGGGAGGTATGTCTCAGGTCATTCACACCAACATGAACAATGACAGAGTCATCTTTGTACTTGTTCTGGAGTGACCTGAGTGCTTGTGTTATGTGGCAGATTCTGGCTCCCGACAGGCAGGTAACAGTAACCTTCTCCTTGTCCAGCCTAGTGAGTGGGGTGTCAGTGTGCCTGACTACTGAGTCACCTATTACTAGTGTGTTAAGTATGTTATTTCGCCTTAAGGGCTGTGATTGTGCGGCACATTGATTTTGTGTTTTATGTGTTGTCTGGTTTGTGACGGGAGGTGCAGGTTTTGTGGGTGTCTGCTTTGGAGTTCTCTGATGCTTTTGCAGGTTTTTATTTAGAGTCTCCAAGTATGATTTTGTATATTTATGTGTATTTTTTGCCAGTGCTGGTTTAGTAGGTCTATGTGAGGCTGGAGGTGTGGTGCAAGTGTTAACCTTCTCCTCATGACTGTCTGTTCCAGTCTTGGGTGGAGAGACCTTAGCCTCCAGTTTGGCTGCATAATTGCATCTCTCGCATATGTTAGTGTTTTGTGGTAGGAGGAGAGGGCTGTCTGTGTACATGAGGCAGTTGTAACATTGCCTCAGGATACCCAGACTCACCAGCTGGACTGGAGAGTACACCTGAAGTTGCCCTTTGGTCATGCCTGAATAGTAGGGTGAGCTGCTTAGTTGCTTGGTTGGTGAGGGGTGGATAAAGAGCCTTGCCCTGCTGGGCAGTCAAGTGTCGGGGTACATTAGTACTTGTTATTAGGTCTGAGCAAGTGCTGGACTGTAGGATGCTTTTTGAGTGCTTAGGTTGAGAGTTAGACTAGTTTCAAGTGAAAAACTGAGGAGGAGACTTAGTGGAGCCGGGAATAATTTAACCCTAGCTAACCGGTGCTGCCCAGTGTTTAAACTACTAACTTCTGGGCTGGAACCACTCCTCTAGGGACAGATGGCTGCTCAAAGTTCCTCTCTCAAACAGGTGAACAGAGAAAAGTACAGTTGTGTACCTACCATAAATGTAGATGTTCAAGTATATTCACTGTTGCAGTCATTACACTTGGGTTATCCTGCTGGCAGGCTACCTTCAGTCGGCCTGAATTCCAAAGTCCTGGTCTGGCATCGGTTGTTGTTGCCTCTTCCCTGACGTCAGTGCGCCAGGGGTATATAAGATGCAGCCGACACCATTTTCTTCAGTTTTTCTTGCCCCAGATGTCAGGTGTCCCCAAGAAGGTAGGCAACATATATTGTTTATAAAACCAAGCAGTGAAATAAACACAATACCTTCATCTACAAGCAAATAGACCACATAAGTTGTACAGGACTGAGAAGTATAGATAAGTCCCAGCAAAGAAAGGGGGATGGAGGGTGGGTAACCTGGACTACAACAGTGAATACACTCGAACATCTACATTTACGGTAGGTACACAACTGTACTATGTTCATCGTGTTTCACTGTTGCAGTCATTACACTTGGGTTGAATCCCAAAGCTGAGGTAGGGTGGCTGGGTCTAAATAGGATTAGGAGTGGCTATGAGGCCCTGCAGAAGTGCAGTGGCAAAGCCTGCTCTGGATTTAGAGTAAAGAGGTAAGTGATAATGCTTGGTAAAAGTGTGCACTGAACTCCAAGTTGCAGCCTTCAAAATTTCCTTGGTTGGTACTCCTCTGAGAAAGGCTGCTGAAGTGGCTGCTGCCCTGGTAGAATTTGGCCTAATATTCTTAGGCACTGACTTGCCATGCTGTGCATAGCAGAAACGAATACAGTGTCCTATCCATTTTGAAATAGTCTGCTTTGAGATAGCCTTTCCTTGTGATCCTACAGCATAGGCTACAAACAGTTGCTCAGTTTTTCTGAAAGCTTTTGTTTTGTCCAAGTAGAAGCTTAGCTGCCTGTGTATGTCCAAAGAGTGCAGAAGTTTCTCTCCTTTACTCTGGGGATTTGGATAAAATGTTGGCAAATGAATGGTTTGGTTAAGACCCACACTGGATACTACCTTTGGCATAAATGTTGGGTTTGTCCTTAGAGAAACCCTGTCCGGATGAAAAATGATGAAAGGTTCCACAGCCATTAATGCCTGTAACTCTGAGACTCTTCTTGCTGAAGTTATTGCTAGGAGCAGAGCAGTTTTCCATGATAAGAGTTTTATATCAGCTGTGCTGGCTGGTTCAAAAGGAGGCAGTGTGAGTTTTTCTAATACAAAATTGAGGTCCCAAGTAGGTATTGGTGCTCTCCTTGGGGGTCTTATGTTTTTTGCTCCTCTGAGGTACTGGTTTAGCAGTGGATGAGAGAAAATAGGAGGTTCCGTATCGTAATGAGCTGAAATGGCAGAGGCATGGATCTTAATTGATGAGAAGGATAGGCCTTTGTCCAGCACCTCAGTTAAGTATTGTAAAATCTGAGGGATATTTGGAACAAGTGGTTCAAAACCTTGTGCCTGGTTCCAAGCACAGAATCGCTTCCATTTTTCTGCATAAGATTTCCTGGTGCTGGGCCTCCTGGCTTCCAAAATGACATCCATAACAGCTTTAGAGAGAGGTGTGTACTGAGTGTCTATATTATCCGCCATGCAGCCAGATTTAAGGTTTTGAGTTGGCTGTGCAGGATCTGATTTTGTTGAGTCAGAAGATGAGGAATTAGAGGTAAAGTCCTGGCTGGGCCTTGAAACAAGCTCTTTAGGACTGGGTACCAGTGCTGGAGTGGCCAGTCTGGGGCAATCAGAATCATTTTTGGCTTCTCTTGTCTGACTTTTATAAGCACCTTGGGAAGGAGAGGCAGTGGTGGAAAGGCATAAACTGCTAGGGCTTTCCAGCTGAAAGATAGAGCATCCACTTTCCATGCTTGTGAGTGATAATCCTTGTGCAGAATCTCTGTAGTTGGTAGTTGTGAGGGGAGGCAGAGATCTATGTCTCGGCATCCCCATTTCCTTGTTATCATGCTGAAGACCTGTGGATTTAGTTTCCACTCTTGAGGGGTCCATGAGGTTTCTGCTTAGTTCGTCTGCCAGAGTATTTTTCTTTCGTGGCAGGAATTGTGCTTGCAGATATACTTGATAGGTCAGTGCTGTGTTCCACAAAGTCATGACTTGCCTGCAGAGTGGGTAGGAATGTGTGCCCCCTTGCTTGTTTATGTATCACATAACTGTAGTACTGTCCGTCTTTAGTAGTAGTTGTCCTGGATGCAGCAGATCCTTGAAGGCTGTCAGGGCATTTTGTACAGCTAGCATCTTTTTTTGATTGATGTGAAGATGCATTTGGTCCATGGGCCATGTGCCCTGAATACATTTTCCTGCCTTATGTGCCCCCAGACATAATCCGATGCATCTGTTGTTATTGTCTGCCTGGCTGTGGGTAAAGTGAAAGTCTGTCCCTTGTTGTGATGACAGGCCAGTGCCCACCATCGAAACTCCTGTTGCAGGCAGGGAATAAGAGTTATTGTTGTTTCCAGGCTGTGGCAATATTGAGTCCAAACACTTTTTAGGTACCATTGTAGCTTCCTCATATGCAGTCTTGCATATGGAATTAGCAGAATGCAAGATGCCATGTAGCCCAAAGCCTGCATAATTTTTCTTGCAGGTAGCTGGGTCTTTGTTGCCATCATCAGAAAGTAATGAGTCAGTTGCCTTTGTTTGTCTGGCATGAGATAAGCCATCTGGGCAGTTGTATATAAGCTTACACTCAGGAATATTATCTCTTGAGAGGGCACTAGTTTTGATTTCTTTTTATTTACTGTGTACCCTAGGCAAATTAGTAATTCTTTTACTAACGCCAGATGCTCTAGTAGAATGTCCTTGCTCTCTGCTTGAATAAGGCAGTCGTCCAAGTAGGGATATATCTGAATTCCTTTTTGTCTGCAAAATGTAATTACTGGTGCCAGGCATTTTGTGAAGACCCTGGGTGCAGTAGATAAGCCAAAGGGCAGTGCAGAGAATTGGTAATGCATTGAGCCAGCTATGAATCTGAGGTATCTTCTGCAAGATTGCCTGATTGGGACATGCAGGTATGCCTCTTTGAGGTCCAAAGTAACTAGTCATTTGTCCTGGGTGATCATGTGCCAGTTTTGTGAGAAAAGTGCTAGTTTTCTTCCTAAGGGTGTTGTCAAAAGGTAAGTGCTTGGCTTTGGTAGAGGGAAGTCATTGGGACTGTTTTGTATAAGGTTGTGATTTGTCTTCTCCGCGTTTGGGGGCTGAAGCACCCCATTGTTTAGGTCTGTATGAGCCTTGTGGCTGACATCTGCCTCTTGGGCGTCTGTATCGGCCTCTTTGTGGCCTGTCTGACACTGGAAAGGACCATTTTTAGAAGGCCAGTTCCTGCTAAATCTAGGTGGCTGAACCTGTAAGAAATCCTTTACTGTCTGCATTGATTTTGCTTTATCCTCCATTTTCTTTAACACCTCCTCAGCCTTAACACCAAACAAAGTTTCATGCTGTAGTGGAGCATCCAATAATTTTGCTTTAACATGATCAGGTAAACTCTGTTCTTTTAACCAAGCATGCCTTCGAATGACAGAGCCTGTAACTGCAGCTCTGCAAGAAGCCTCTAATGAATCAAAACCACATTGCAGAGTATGCTTTCCCACTTGTTCAGCTGCATGCAATAAATCCTGCATTTCCTTATTGTCAGGACATTCTGAGCTTGTAAGCATTTTCTGTTTTAGCAAAGACATTGGGTATTGTTGATATTTAAGGCATGTGAAACTGGCAGTTTAAAGCCCTTACAGCTAAGGTAGCAGAGGTGTAAACTTTTTTCCCCCATCTATCCAGAGCTCTAGAATCCCTATCAGAGGGGACAGGGTTTTTTGCAGTGGAAGCCTTGACCCCTTTGGGACCCTGAGAAATAGTTTCTGGGTCAGCAGCAGGGTTTTTATAAAGAAATTTATGAGAGTCTGGGACCCTGTAGTACCTATCTGGCTTGACTGGTGTAGGGGTAAAGAATCAGGCGACAAACTGGATTCAGAAAAAACATAATCAACAATATCTAGTACAGGGGGAAGAGCAAGGGGCCTGTGCTGAGGCAGTAAAAGAAAATCTCTGAGCCTTTTCTTGGATTCTGAATAATCCTGGCTCTCCCAATGGAAATGCTCTATCATGGTGTGCAGGGTTTCCCCAAAAGAGTAATCCTCAGGAGGAGAGGCTGAAGGGATAGATTCTTCAGCATCAAAGTCCTCATAGGGAGGAAGAGAGTATTCCTGTTCTGAAGAGGAATCAGAGGAAATAGAAACCTGGTCAGAGGAGTCATAGTCAGTGCCTATGCCTTTTATCAGGAGGGGAATGGGAGCCCCTGATCAGAGTAATTAGGTCCTCGGCCATTTTAAGCATCTGTTTCTTTGGCATGGATGACTATCCAGGAGAATGCTGTACTTGTTTCTTTGTCTTTAATGGTGTTTTAGACTTTGTCTTGGCTGCTGAAGTAGACTTGATAATAAGCTGTGAAGGTCTGAAAACACCCTCAGAAGCTGATGCCTGCTCAGCGGCTCTGGACCCATCTGAGGGAATAGTCTCTGTAGGCCCAATACCTTGAGTTTCCAGAGGCCTAGTTGTCTCCACCTGGGAGTCGGAGGTGGCCTGTGGCTCTGAGGTAGTGGGTGTCAGAGGCTGTGAAAGGCCCTCACTGAGAACTGGCGAACCTGCGACTGGCCTAGAAGAGGCTTTGTTGTCGGTTTTGGACCTCGGATGCCTGTCCTTTTCTTTGTCTTTGCATTTTTTATGAATTCCGATCGTTGGTTGTTCTGACGGCATTATGTCGTTAAACCTTCGGCCAAAGTAATGTAAAGCAAAATCAAACTGACGCTTAATAGTGCATTGGTTAAATCTAGCACAAAACTGACAACTAGCAATGTCGTGGTCATGGCCTAGGCAAGGAATACAGTAAGAGTGAAAATCCTTATGAGGTATTTGCTTCCCACAAGAAATACAATTGTTAAGTTTTACTGACATTGTTCTGGAGCAAGAAAAAGTTTCCCCAATGGGGTACTTAGCTTTTTTGAAGACTTCGGTTCTGAAATTCAATTTAGAAAATCTCAGGAGTCGGCCGACCAGCACTTGCAAACTGCTTTTGCTTCGGGCACCGCGCGGCAAGAAAGACCGAAGAAAATGGCGTCAGCTGCATCTTATATACCCCTGGCGCACTGACGTCAGGGAAGAGGCTACCGCAACCGATGCCGGACCAGGACTTTGGAATTCAGGCCGACTGAGGGTAGCCTGCCAGCAGGATAACCCAAGTGTAATGACTGCAACAGTGAAACACGATGAACATCTTCCCTCTATCCAAGTAAGGTATGGGCAACTCAGAAACTTGTAACACAGCCTTGAATTCAGCACTAGCCTGAAAACTGGACTATACTAGCTTAGAAAGGTGGGAAACAAGACATTTTTTTGTTTGTTTTTTTGAAAAGATAAGGCAAAACAGTAAAAAGTACACTTAAAACAGATTTAAACGACTACAAGTGATCAGAAATGCCTATCGCACGTTAGTGTGTAGCCTACAACAGTTAAACAATTTATTTAAACAAAAACCAACTTTTTAAAAGTGCGGGCAGTCAAATAAGTACAATATGTGAAAAAAACAAGCTTTTAAATCACACTAAGTCCTGGAAAATCAGCATTTAGGTGGAAAACAGTTAAGTACAGCCAGAAAATACAGAAAACGGATACTCATCACTCCAAAGTCTCTCTTTTAAGCTAGAAGGCTTGTATCAGATCAAGGCTTTCTAGTGCTTTCCAGTAGGTTAGTTACAGGAAATATGGGAAACAAGCGCAGATGTGGTCTTTTAAACCAGAAAGTTGAAAGAGATGGACAACTTACCAAATGATCAATAAACTACAATTCCTGGGCCAAGAACCACTCCTCTTGTGGTAGACAGGCTATCTAGTACTTACCACTCCCACTGATAAGCTAGAAGGCTGCACTCCAGCACAAAGGCTTGGTGGGCTCAGAAGCTTACAAACAGTCCTGGATACAGCAAATCAGTACCTGGACTAGACTAGTTAGGGGAAAGGTGGGGATTAAGCGCAAACATGGGCTTTAAAACCAGAAAGTTGAGACAGATGGAAAAAACTGCCCAAACGGCCAATAAACTACAATTTCTGGGCCAGAACCACTCCTCTTGTGGTAGATAGGCTACCTAGTGCTTACCACTCCCAGTGATAAGCTAGAAGGCTTCCCTCCAACACAGAAAGGCTTGCGGGGCTCAGAAGCTTACCAACAGTCCTGGAAACGGCAACTCTGTATCTGGACTAGGCTAGTAACAGGAAAGGTGGGAAACAAGCGCAAGTGCGGCTTTAAAACCAGAAAGTTGAAAGAGATGGGAAAAAACTGCCAGTAGCTACAGTTTCTGGGCCAGGAACTACTCCTCTTGTGGTAGCTAGGCTACCTACTGCTTACCACTCCCACTGATAAGCTCGAAGGCTTCACACAGAAAGGCTTGGGGGGCTCAGAAGCTTACAAAGAGTTCTGGATACAGCAAATCCTTACCTGGACTAGACTAGTAATAGGAAAGGCAAGAAACAAGAACAAACAGAGGCTTTTGAATCAGAAGGTTGAAAGAGATGGAAGAGCTTCCCAAATGGCCAATAAACTATAATTTCTGGGCCAGAAACCTCTCCTCCTGTAGTAAATAGGCTACCTAGTGCTTACCACTCCCACTGATGTGCTAGAAGGCTTCCCTCCAACAAAGAAATGCTTGGCGGGCTCAGGAGCTTACAAACAGTCCTGGATACAGCAAGTCTGCATCTGGACTAGACAAGTTACAGGAAAGGCAAGAAACAAGCTAGCAATTTTTTTTTTGTTACAGAAAAGCAGCTAAAACAGCAGAAAATACAATTCAAATGCAGTGCAGGCTAGCACACATGTATCAATATTATGGCAAATATAGTTTAATTAAATACAATTAAATTAACAATTGACTAAAAATCAAGTGCAAAAGGCATTAAATTAGAAAGCTACTAACAAGCAGTAATAAGTGCAGAGTAAGAACAACTGAACAGATAGCACACAGAACAGCAACTAAGATAGTTACAGTAAGAGCAGCTGTATATATATATATATATATATATATATATATATATATATATATATATATATATATATATATATATATATATATATATATATATATATATATATTGTTTGTGTCTTTCGGCTTTTCCCGGTTAGGGGTCACCACAGTGGAACTCCGGTCCGCTAATGATTGGTAGTGTATTTTTACGTACCGGGTTACCAGCCCTGATGCACTAGCTGAAAGAAGCACAGCCAGAAGACGCTCTAGCTGTAAACCAAATGGGACAACGTCTTGCTATGAGGCGACAATGCTACCGCAGCACCACCACCACAGTCTGTATATATATATATATATATATATATATATATATATATTTTTTTTTTTTTTTTTTTTTTTTTTTGAGGGAGGGAACACAGCAGGATTAAGAGGCTACAAGGATTGTCCTTCTCAAATGCTTTCTTTGTACACAGTAGAAGTGCCTGAAATAAGAATATGATCTCACTACACTCAGTTGAGCAAGCAAATGAGATAGGCCCATAAGGAGTATCCAAATACAAATTTAAAAGAGGGGCGGGCAGTTTCAAAGCTACCAAGATTAACACCAAGACAAGAACAGGGAGAGTGGGTGAGAGAAACACAGTGGAGACAACAAGAGAGAAACAATACAGCACCACTATAAATAATAGGAAAGTGTATAAATACAGCACAGTGCACATTAAGTTGCAAAAAGTGTACTTATCAGTTTGGAATAGATTCCAACTCTGCAGCTCACAGCAAATCTATCATCTTTCCAGCAGTTCACAGAAATGCAGTCTGTATTGGCATTACAGCAATGAAATATACCCCAGGCAATGACTAACAGCTAGGATGTGGGCTGGCTCAACAACCCCCTCCCTAAAACTAGCTTGAGCTACCCTGAGAAAAAAACACCGTGGAGACAACAAGAGACAGAAACAATACAGCACCACTATAAATAATAGGCAAGTGTATAAATACAGCACAGTGCAAATTAAGTTTCAAAAAGTGTACTTATCAGTTTGGAATAGATTCCAACTCTGCAGCTCACAGCAAATCTATCAGCTTTCCAGCAGTTGTTATGTTTACATTACCAGAGCAACTTCTTAGGAAGAGTACTGACTGTTGGATGTTATCAGAATACCAGTCGATGTCCTGTTACTGGAGGCTCTAAAACCTTTGTGAAGATTATGGGTGCTTTGTCTCATTCACTTCTTCAGGTATACCAGTGAACAAGTGCCACTTCTCAATCTGTTTGGACTTTGTTCTGCAGTCTAGTGGTTTGGACTTTCAGGTGACATTAGTTACACTGTTGTCTATTTTTACTGATTGCTGTAAGACAGAAAGCACTTAAATATTTGTTACTTTAAGTTCTGTCTGTCTGATGGTCATCATGAATGAAAGAGCTTTTTAAGCAGGAATTTTACAGACATTTGTTAGCTTTTATATCAACTGTTTAGAATGGATCTGATCTTTGCTTTGCAGTGCTTCGTGCCATGTTAAAAACAATTATTTTGCAGATTTGTTGCACATCTGTTTTTAATTGGTGCTAATTTTCTTATATTTGAGTGCTTTGTAAAAAGAACTATAACTAACTTGAAGTTGAAAGTGAATGCCTGGTACAGACAGAACAACTCTGCTGTCCAGAGAACATGGCATCCCAGGTCTACCTGATAATGCAGAAAGTCCACAATGCCGATGAGAACACTGACACCGGAAGATCGACAACAGAGATAATCGACAGTTAAAAATCCCGAAGCTGAGAACACCGACGTGTTAAGGTAAGTGTGCGAAAGTGATGGACTGTAGGGTTAGGGAAGGATTAAGTGAGTTAGGGTTAGGGCGCGGGTCAGGTGAGTGTGCAGTAGTGACAGACTGTAGGGTTAGGGGTGGGTTAAGTGAGATAGGGTTAGGGCGCGGGTTAGGTGAGTGTGCAATAGTGGCGGACCTTAGGGTTAGGGTTAAGGTTAGTGCATAGATACTTGTGTATGTAAGGTTTAGTGTAGGTTTGTAAGGTTTCTGGTGTGCTTGTGTTGTGTGTGTGTGCTTTTTGGACAAGGGATTTGTTTTGTTTGCTGATCGTCAAGATTGTGGTTTGTCGGGCATGTGAAGTTTCGTGTTTTTGAACTTTTGGTTTTGTGGTGTCGGTGATTTAATTGTCGGTGTTATCAGGTAGACCCGGCATCCCACATACTGGTGAGTAGTAGAGAGTACAGTGATGTGTATCACTGTCACCTTGGACATCTCCATGCATGTGAAGCAGGTAAGGTAAGTATGCCCCAAATGGTAGACTAAGTATGTACTGTGTGTGCTGTGTACAGTACCATATTGAATATTGTTCTTGTTTGTAACAGGTGTCTTTCTGATTCCTTTTTATTTAATCTGATAAATATCAGGGTAGTCCTGGTTGGCATGTATGGGTTATTGTATGTCTGTTATATGTGCATTGTGGGACACCTGTTGTGTTGTACCACTGTATTGTTTTGTTGAATTTTGTACAAGGCTGTGGCCATGGGCACATTGTGTAGCATTTAATGCTTCAGCATCATTGCACATAGATGTGTCTGTTTCATTGCAGCTAAATGTATTGGTGTAGCTGCCTTTGCTCATGTGTTGGCAAACAATGTAGTGTAGACTGCAGTCCTTTAAAATGAGATCCTGACTTTTTATTTTCATTTGTAAAAACATATCCTGAGATCTGTGTTAGTCTGTGGGAATTATTTTATCTTCTGCTTTGCTTGCAAGTGTATGGAGCTGTATTGTTGCATTGTGAGTATCCCAACTCCCTAATGTGTTATGTGATTTCTTAGCTTTCTGTTTTCTCATCAAGCACAGGAAGAGAGTGCTATGAATGCAGCTGCCACAAGATGCAGGGAAGAGTTCAGGCACAGAGTTAGTGGCTTATATCTGCCTTATGACATCTGGGCCATCCTCACTACTGTCAGGCTTCCCAGTTATGTATCCCTTCTTCAGGTGCCTATGGTTCACCTGAGCTGCAGGCATGTCAGCTACAACCTGCTGCTGTCATGGTCAACACTGTGACTGATGCTGGTAAGAAGAGTGGGGTGCTTCATCTGAGAAGGGTCCCATGCAGGTAGCCCTCCCCAGTTACTACAAACTGGAAGCTTCTATTGTCTGAATGATGACCACCCCTCCAATAGTGATTATCAGACTTAATGACAGGTAGCAGATGTCATCATGCCACCAACAGTGGGTGTGGTCTTACCATACACAACCTGGTCCCAGGGCTGCTACCTCATTTTGGTCCCAGTAATGTCCTCTTGGGCCTATCATCAGCTTGCAGACTGACTTTACCCCATCTTATCCCCAGTTGTTTCTCTTTGCATGTGTCTCCTGTGCCGCCCCCCTCATGGACTCACATCCACTCTGTTGGTCTGAGGTCTTTGTGGGAGTCATTGTTCTTAAGTTGCCTGCCTTCATTCTCCATTGCTCCCTCAATGATCTTATCACCCATCCTCATTTCTCTTCCCATTCTCTCTCTCTCTCTCTCTCTATATATATATATATATATATATAAAAAATGAGCATTTAAACCACCCAAAAAAAATCTGCCCTGTAACCATTCTTTACCTTACTGAGTTTCTGTGTGTGTTCCTTTGCTTGTAATGCCCATTGCATTCCTATATTCCACTTTCTACCTAATTTAATGTACTAATAAGGTGTTCAGCTTGCTGGGCATCCATTCACTGGTCCAAGGTCTATATTTACCCATCAAACAAAATGATCATCGAATGGCTACTCAACAAACACTAAGCATTGAATGTCTGTTTTATTGAACAGTCATATCATTGCAAATAAAATCATTGAACTGTAATAGTTGGCCAACAACAAGGAAATGCTCACTGCATAGTGTAAACTAAACAAAACATTTCACACATTTGTCCTTTTCCCCACTGTAGTGTGATCTCAAAGGTGGTATATATATTTAGGGGGGGGGATCACAGCCTTCCATATTGGGAGGTGTTGAGGGCACTGCCCCCCACCTTGGTGGGTTACATCTCTTATATATCATGTTCTATATGTACTGTTTCAAAATACTATTTTAATAAAATATTTAGTTTTACAATTAAGATACCACAGCAAATGTATATTAATAGTTGGCCAACAACAAGGAAATAGACCACTGTATGGATCGTGCTATCCCAAACAGAACCAAGACGCTATCCTCCAAAAAAAGGAAGCCAATCTGGTGGTCCCCTGCCATAAACAAACTCTACAACAGAAGGAAGAAACTATTGCAAAAGAGAGTAAAATCCCGTGAGTGGAGGAGTTCCCTGGTCAGCCTCAATAAGAAGCTGAGATACTTTATAAGATCCTCCAAAGCTAGCTATGAAAACAAAATCGCCACTGATTCTAGGGACAACCACAAAGTATTCTATAGCTATGTCAAGAATCTCAATGGCAACACCCAGATCTGCTCTGAGTTACAGCACAACGGCATGAAAATTACAGAACCAACTGATCCTGCCATCATCCTGGCAGATAGGTTCAGTGCTAACTTTACCCCCCTCTTACCCACTAAAGAACCTATATTTATACAGGAAGAATGTAATCACAGCTATGGAGGTAAAAGCTGCACTCTCTAAAGCCAAAAACACAGCATCCATGGGACCGGACAACATCCCAGGCTGCGTTTTACACAAACTTCAGAACGAACTGGCTCTCCACCTAAGCACCATGCTCAATCATAGTCTCACATCAGGCTTTGTACTGACTAAATGGCACACAGCAACAGTTATCCCACTCCACAAAGGGGGAGCCACCACTGATCCCGGGAACTATCACCCTTTTAGCCTGATGAGCCTGGTCTGTAAGGCCATGGAACGTATGTATCATCATGGAACTCATAAACAAAGACATTGGTAACCTCCAAACTCTGGACCCCACCCAGTTCAGGTTTGTGAAAGGCAGATCATGCCTCCTGATCCTGATCAACTTCTTTGAGACAGTCACCAAAGCTGCAGCAGAGGGTAAGGTGGTTCACACAACCTATCTTGACCTCGCCAAGGCTTTCGACACCATCCCCCATTCTGGAATTATAGCTAAACTAGGTATAAATCCCTACGTCACAAGATAGGTTACCAATTGGCTCACTGACAGAACCCACACTGTAAAAGTTGCAGACTCCAAATCTGACTTCAAACCAGTGACAAGTGGAGTACCACAGGGTTCAGTCCTGGGACCTCTCCTGTTTGGTATCTACTTGTCTGAAGTACAGACTAACACAGAAGGCCTTTGGCTAATGAAGATCACAGATGACTGCAAACTAGGAGCCATAGTTGAGTCCCCAAATTATGTGGACATCCTACAGAAGGGCCTCACTGAGACAGATGTCTGGTGTCAGAGCCATGGCCTCAAGCTCAATGCCAAAAAGTGCATTGTCATCCCCTTTGGTAAAAACTCTGTACCCATGAACTACCACATAGGCAGCAGTCTACTTAACGCCAAATTTGTGATAAGAGACCTGGGGACCCAGGTGGACAGTAGTCTCTCCTTTGATAATCACATCACCGCAGTAGTCAGGAAATTCTTCTATGTGGCACACCTCATCACAAAAGGATTCTCATCTAAGAAAATAGGGGTCATTGTTCCCCTCTACTCAACACTCATTAGACCCATTAAAGAGTACAGCACCCCTTTTGGAATGTACCTCACAAGACATCTGCAGCAGCTGTAAAGGCCATAGAAGTACCTCACAAAGAGGATTACTGGCCTCAACCAGATGCCCTACACTGACTGTCTCAAAAAACTCCAGTTTTACTCCATAGCATATCACCTACTCCAAGGTGATAGCCCAGCACCAACCTATGAAGCTATGAACCTATCTGCCCGAAGGCATATATTAGCCCAGCCATGTTGTGTGGTATTCACTGCCCCTTTACTAGTTCCCTAGACCCTTGTACTAGCAGCCAGTACCCTTGGCCCCTATCTAGTAGTGCTGTTGGTGTGATCCCCAGTGTAAACTTTCTGTTACCCATCCACTCATCAAGGTTTCTTTTGAAGAGTGATAGTGAGGGGCTCTGTCTTATGTAGATTGGGACCCTGTTCCATAGTAAGGGAAGTTTCTGCACAGGGAATGTATCCCTCCAGCATGTTCTATTCATTGTTGTATTGAGGTTTATATCCCTAGAGTGTGTAGCTCGAGTAGATTTGGTTTTGCTAAGATGGAGCATGTTCAACAATTCTGGGTTGGACATGGCTCTGTACGTTAGACAGGGATCACCTCTGAGAAAGTAGTATGCAACAGAGAACAGTCTTAGCTTTTTCAATCATGCTGCATAGGGCAACTGTTTGAGGCCAGTAATCCTCTTGGTTAGGTACCTCTGTGGTCTCTCCAGCTGCTGGAGATGTCTAGCCAGGTACATTCCAATTGGTGCATTGTACTCAATAATAGGTCTGATGAGGGAAGAGTAGAGGGGCACCATTACATCCTTAGATCTTGATGCGAACCCTTTTGTGATCAGATGGGTCACATAGAAGGATTTTCTAACCACTTTGGCAACATGGTTATCAAAGGAAAGCTGACTATCTACTTGGGTCCCTAGATCCCTTATTTCTTCTTCAGATTTCAGGGGATTACCTCCAATGTTGTAGTTTGCAGATACTCTGTTTTTTCCAAAGGGGATTACTACGCATTTTTTTGCATTTAGCTTGAGACCATGGCTTTGACACCATGCATCAGTCTCATTTAGGCCCTTCTGGAGGATCTCCATGTCCATGATCTCTGCCTAACATATAAAGCTATGTCAAATCCAGAGCTGTTGGGCATACTACACCTAAAGAAATCCCAATACCTCTGAGCTACGTGCTCTAGGGACCAAACCTGGTCACCACAATAAACAGGACATGCTAGAAGGATAGATTCCTGTCCCAGAGACTTCCCATACTCTGGAACAAGCTACCCATCTATGTCAAACAAAGTTCCTCACTAGCACTCTTCAAGAAAAATCTTGATAAGTGGATGGAAAATAGGAAATATACCCCTGGGATCACTTCAGTTGCTCTGCTCGACAGGGGCACAGGAAAATAACTTTCTTGGATGGTGTAAGCCAGGGAACCTTGTTGGCTAGGCTTACTTAGGTCCTTGGGCTGATAGCCTAGTACATACCTATGAACCTATGAACCTACAATGTCAGCACGTTTAGTGTGAAGTATACACATAGTACATATTATTTCCTTATTGTTGACCATTACAATTTGATCATTTTCTTTACAATCATATAACTGTTCAATAAAACAGTTGTTCGATGTTAAGTGTTTGTTGAGTAGCCATTCGATGATCACTTCATTTGGTGGATAAACATAGACTCACTGGTCCTTACCACCTCATATGCTGTTTTTTTTTTTTTTTTTTTTTTTTTTTCTGGTTATAACGCTGCCTGCTTGTCCATTATGAATGACAGCTTAAGCTAACTTCTGTATTTATCATTTGCATTCTGGTGAGTTTTACACAATGTGAAATGCAATGACAGCTGTGTCTTTTTTTATAGACTTTTGGCTATGTCACTCTGCTTTATTTATGAAGCTTTCTCTTCACCTTGCACAACTATCTGCCTACTTGCACTATTTGTATCTATTTCTTATTTATGTCTTTTTAACACTACTGTGTTGTCCACGTGTGAAACCTTAGCTCTTTGCTATGTTAATTAGCTGAACTATGAATCCAGCCCAGAATACACTTTTCTGACTTTGGCAGATAAACACTGGTCATAGTTAATGTCCACATGTGAAAGCGCTTACCTGTTCTTATTTTTTATATTTTATTAAAGTTTTGGAACCACCTCTACCGTGAACAACTGGTGTGTTTTTGACTTTTCTATAATGTCCCTAGATGTTTAATGATGCCATTGTTCTTTTATGATTTCAGCATTCGTTTTGCAATCCTAACTGAAGTCCTTCCTTGCATTATGCTACAGTTACTGACACAGAAGAAGGGGTCATTATTACTGGTTAATTTTTCTGTAGATCTTAGAGAAATTCAGCATCTCTTAATGAAGTAATTGTGTTAACAGTTTGCCGTCATCAGTATATTTGGAGAACCATGTCCCATTTCTCACTTTTCTACCACAGAAAAAATAGTCCAGAAAAAAGTATCAAAATTTACAGCCTTGAGGGTACGACTGGTATCTTCCCCATCGGGATGGACATTTAGCCCTCATACTGACTTGTTGGGTTGAGATGCTTAACCTGTGTTTAACCTACTGAATTACATAAGAGTTGATATTAAGTGCTTTCATTTGTCAGTCCTTCCCTTATGTGAAATAGTGCTAAATGTATTAGACAGTCGAGTTAAGCAGTATTCACAGCCATTCATCAAGTGCTGTTGTTACCTTTTCAAAGGATGATCAAGAATCCAGCAGCAAGATTTTCCCTTAACAAACCTATAAGGTGCCATATATTACACAAGTAGGTCACCTGTGCTATGATTTTACACAGCATGTTGGTCAGGTTGACAGGTATAAAATTTTGAGTTCTTGGTAGAAGTCAGGGACTTACCTTTATGGTGCCATTATTTTTAACATAATTGTTGGAGGTTTTGTTAGGCTTTTCTTAAGCATGTACAGGAAGTCTCCAGCTTTGTTGTCTGGACCTATGGGATGTGAATTATCTGTTGCAACAGTAAGCTTGATTGCAGATATAAAAAGGTTTTCACTGTCTGTCTCCATAGCACTCTCTTATATTTCTTTACTAATTGTAAAGTTTGCACAAATGTTGATTTTTTTTCTGCAGTACATACAACATGTCCAGTAGCTAGCTGATCATAGTTTCCCTTTCATTTTTTTGATGCAGTTAATGATTACCTTATTAATTGTCTCAATAATTGAGATTAAAAACATTCATTATTAACTGAGGAATCTTTAATAAAAATTATTTTATGAATATGGTAATTTTGAAAGCTAAGTAGTACCTCTTTTTCTACTAAATATCTTTTTAACTCATTAATTCCACCAAACATGATTGTAGAAATCAATAATATGAATGACCATATAGCATCTTAAGCAGACATATTTGGGTAATTCAGTATATATTCCAGTCAGTTTTCTGAATTATGCTATTTATATCAGCATAGGAAAATATTTATTTATGATTAATTTAGATTTTTGTCTTATTTTAAGATGACAGTATCATGTATTAATTAAAGAGGATATCACCATGGGTGGGGGACAGAAAGATCCCCAGATTGTCAATATGACATTTATGATATTCCCATACTAATTTTTAAAATTATCTTCATGGATATAGTCATTAATATGTGGGCATATTTGTCACTATCATTGGAAATTCAAAAATAAACCACCCTGATGGTTGAATACCAGAAATAAACTCTACAGACAAGAAACTCCTTAAATTATACAGCAGCTAAAAAACAATACTTATAAAGGAAAATATCAAAAACTTTAAAATAACAAAATAAAAAAACACTATTAGATTCACTAAAAGAGACCATGAACTTAATCTGGTCTCTAGAGCCAAATATAATTATAAGTCCTTCATTAGCCACTTCAGAAAACTAAAAAGTACTATCCTACATTGCTCTGAACTTATTCAAAATGACACCTTGTATTCTGACCCCCAACAATTGCAACGTCCTTGCAAAAATTCACTGCAAACTTCACCATTCAGACTTCTAGACATAGCTTTGAAATATTTGAATCCCTTACTCTCCCAATTATCTTTAAAGATCTTTTACTGAAAGTGCTAAGCAAGACCAAAAATACTTCCTCCATGGGACCCGAGAATATACCTGGTCATTTAATAGTTTTGAACATGCCATTGCAGATCCTCGTCTTAATCTGTTTAACCTAGGTTTAGATACTAATTGTGTCATTATGAGGGTGCACTATATTTGTGATATG
Source organism: Protopterus annectens (assembly GCF_019279795.1). Taxonomy (NCBI): domain Eukaryota; kingdom Metazoa; phylum Chordata; order Ceratodontiformes; family Protopteridae; genus Protopterus; species Protopterus annectens. The sequence goes on from NC_056731.1 coordinate 386,790,702, forward strand.
ATGCCCCTGTAAAAGGGTGGCCTTACAAGCCTCATCTACAAAGTTATGGAACTTATTAAAACTAACATCAAAAACTCTAATATCAAGGCTCTTAATTGACTTGAACCACAGCAGTCTGGCTTTATGAATGGCTGAATCTGGTCAATTTCTTTAAAAGGGTTGTGCAGTGTGTAGATAGTGGCTATGCAATACAAAAGGTGCATCTTCATCTTGCCCCTCTCTTCAACACCACCCCCCTGCCCCTCTCTTCAACACCATCCCCCCTGCTGACATCATTTTCATCTTGCCCCTCTCTTCAACACCACCCCCCGCCCTTCTCTTCAACACCATCCCCTCTGCTGTCATCATCATCATCTTGCCCCTCTCTTCAACACCATCCCCCTGCCCGTCTCTTCAACACCATTCCCCCCCTGCTGACATCATACAGAAGTTAAATGGTTTACAAATTGACCCATATGTGGTAAAAGACAGAATCTGCACATTGTAAGTTGCAAGCACCTCATTATAATGCATGAAAGTGACCAAAGGTGTCCCTCAGTACTTGGTGCTAGGATATGATGTTTTGGCCTTTACTTCACAGATCTCCATGTCGGAAGCCAAAAGCTCTGCATAACACAATCTGCAAAGAAATGGAAACTGAGGACTGTTGTTAAGTCATCCTCTGACAATTATACCTTCCAGAATGAAATATCCATGTAAATTCTTGGTGTACTAAAAATTGGGTCAAACTAAACTCTTATCACCACTTTCTTAGGCAAACCCTCTCCTCCTTATATGGTATAAACAACTCATTACTAAAAAACAAAAATGTTGTCAGGGGTCAAGGAACATAGGATGATAATTCCCTTTCCATCACTTGAACTTTCTTTAACTTAGCACAACATATTCCAAAGGGCATATCTCCATGGTATAAAGAGGTGAACCTCCCTTATTCTTAGCATTGATCATACCAGTTAATGAGTGCAATGCCCCCTTTGGGGTGTATATCACTAAATATATCAACATATATCAAATAATTAGTAAGAACCTAAAGTTTCCTAACCAAGATTCCAATCCTGAGCTAGTAAGAGCTGGTGGAATTTTTATTCAGTGATTTACAGACTTTTGAGAGAAGATTTTTGTATTGTTCTCTGTGGTGTTAGAGACCCAGCTGTCTTGAGGCTCCTATACCTTTGCAAGTCCAATAGCTTTACCAGTACTCGAACCAAGGACTTAAGTCCTCACCAGCAGAAAATTAAAACACGGTGAAGGGAAAGGTTTATAACCAGTGTCTCCCCAAACCTCTTCAACTCACAATCTGCCTTTAACCATAACTAGGCGACTGGATGAGTATCCACAAATTTAATCTGGTATTGACTGGTATTGTCCTCCTGGCGAAAAGAGGTATGCCTTGAGGGAGGGCACGGCAATGTATAAGTGGTCATAAAACTCAATGAGTTTGGAAGATATATGAAATCTATGAGCAGTTGACATAGTCTATATTTAGGTAGTTAAAGTTCCCCATAACAAATGTATTTTCATGAATGTTTGTAGCCTAGAATTTGGTCAGAAAATTGTCATGCTCTGTAATGGACATAGACAGAGGTTGTTGGGATTCATGTATTATCATCAGTACCACTGATATTAACAAAATCTAAGGCCCACCTATCCCACTTGATCTTTAAACATGGAGGAAGATATACCCTGAAAAATCTGATATGCGTTGTGGTTCTTTACACCTTGCTTCAGTAGTAGCACGGTTAACAGCATCCTTCAAGGAGTGGAAAACTTCTAAATCACACATTCTATTGTTTGTTTTGGCATTCAGGAAAGCCAGTTCAGCTGAAATTATGCTATCGTGTGCATTTTTCATTATTTTTTGTTTTCAGAATTTTAAAAAAGGTTGCAAAACACTTGCTGCTGATAAAACTCCCTTGTTCAGAACTTCTTCTCTTCAGGTGTTGTCGTATACATCTAGCCTAGTCATGACAACTTCAAGGAGATCAAGTAATTGACACTCATGACAGCTATTAAATTGCACAATTCTGCCATGTAATTTTTGTGATTTAATGTGGGTTTAGCACAAAGATTTTCCCACTTAAAAGTAAAAATGAAAATAAAGGACTTGGATGTGTGGAGGAGCATAACTGTACTGTATAAATGCATTATTAAATCCTTTAGGAAGTCATTTACCTCAGGAACCTTCCAGATTGATAATACACCCTTAAGAGTTCATCCAGTTGTTCAAGATTTGGGAAATTATATGAACAGTGACCTAACTTTCAACCAACATGTCATAAGAGAGTCTGGGCATCTTTCTTCCATATTGCTCTCATTTCTGCCTGCAAATCTTGACATTTTATGACTTTGTCTCTCTGTACACAAGACACTGTAGTCACTGGGTGTGGCAATTTCAATGATCAGTGTTACTTTTGTCTTCTTTTCATGAACCATTATATACAGTTTTCTAGCATCTATCTTTTGAACTGTTGGTAACGGATGATCCCATGTGATGTACAAGTCATCATTTTCTATGTTGTTTTGTGGTTCATGTTTCCAGTGTTTTTCAGCCACTTCAGTACCATAATGTTTGCACAATCTCCAGTGCAATAGTCTTGCCACATTATTATGCCTTTCAGTATACAGTCCTTCTGCCATTAGTATATCACAACCAGCAACAAGGTGTGCAAATGTTTCCAATTCTGTTTTACAAAACCTACATTTGTCTGTTTCTCCCACATGTTCAATGGACTTTGTAAATGAACATGTACGCAGCCCACTATCTTGGACGGCCAATATTAACTTTTCATCTCTTGGTTTGAATTTGCCTTTCCTTAAACATTCCTACATTCATTCCTGATCAACATGAGGTTCTTCCAGACGTTTTCTATACTTGCAACTATATTTATGCATTTTCCACATTTCTTGCCTTCTCATCTGGTCCTTCACCTTATATTCTTTCTTTTGTTTTATGGCACATTCAGTTGCTGCCTGATTTTTATCCACTTCTGGTTTGATTTCCAGTCCTGCTTGATGCCGATATGCTTCTGCTAGATAAATTAGAGAAGTCATCTTAGATTTATTCTCCTCATGTTTCAAAACTTTCACTACATTTGGGTCTTGTGAGGTCAGCAGATATGTGTGGAGTTCCATGATTGCAGATCTATACATGTAATCAATTTCAAGGAGGCCCATCCCTCCTTCGGAATGGGGAATATATAATCTTGGTATGCACTGATTTTTATAAATCATTTGGTGAGCATGAAGCATCCTTCTTTTTTCCTATCTACTCTATCCAACATGTTTTGGGGCTAGTCAATCACTCCAAAACTGTAAGTTAGGACAGGAAGAGTAAATTGGTTTATAGCTTGGATTTTGTCCCTAGATGTCAGTGCTGTTTTCAGGATTAATTTAAGTCTTCTAAAGTATTCCTCACTAAGTTTTATTCTCATTTGTTCATGCTTTATTGTTGATCCTTTATCAGTTCCCAAGTATTTATACACTCCCTCTTGCTCTAGTTCTTTTACATCACATTCTTGTCCCAAACTGATGTTTTCCTGGTGCTGCTGTTTTCCTGCTTTAAAGGTTGCTTTTACACATTTATCAAGACCAAATAACATTCTTATCTCATCTGAAAAAGTTTTGACAACCTGCAGTTGTGCTTCAATTCCTCTTCTGATGAGCTATCTAGTTTTAAATCATTGACAAAGAGAAGGTGGGTAGTCTTTACACTTTGTTGTTTTATATGAGCCAAATTATAGCCATGGCCTAAGCTGTTAAGTAGACAGCTTAATGAGTTAAGGTCAAGGCAGAATAGGAGCAGTGACAGGGAGTCACCCTGGAGTATCCCCCTTTGAATTTGTATCCCTGGGATAATAATTTGTCCTTTATCATGGCTTAATTGCAAAGTGGTCTGCCACTGTTTTATGGTCACTGTAATATAGTTGATCAGTGTAGTGTGTATCTTATACATTTTTAAGCGCTCTTTTATCCATGAATGTGGGATGCTGTCAAGTGCTTTTTTGTAGTCTATCCATGCCATACTTAGATTCTTCCCCTTTTTGCAGTTCTCCACTATGACTTTATTTACCAACAAATGATCCTTTGTTCCATATGACTTTCATTTATTGCCCTTTTGTTCTAATGTCATAATTGAGTTTTCTTCTAAATGACTATAAACTCTGTCAGCATCAGTTCCCATGTATAGTTTATATGTTGTTGGCAGGCAAGTTATTGGTCTATAATTTTTAGGGTAACTTGCAGGTTCACGCTTAAGTAGGAGCATTATTTTTCCTGTTGTTAGCCAAGTCAGTGTCTGTTCATGGTGCATGTATAAATAGTTTTTACTCATGGCTAAATCTTCCTGCAAAGAGGTTAATAATTTTAGCCAAATGTTAGGCACTGCATGTGGGCCTGGGATTTTCCAATTAGAGGCTTTTCTTAACTTTGTTTCATTCTCTCTGGCTGCTTCTTCATCCCATTTCATATCCTGTACCTTTAAACTTCTTATTCTTTCTTTTACTTCTTCTATTCATTTAGCATCTTGATTATGTTCCACAGGATCTTCATAAATACTTCTCAAAAATGTATCTATTTCTTCTTTTTTTGGTGGTCTTTCAATTCCTTTTACATTGTTTCCCAATTCTCTATAAAACTTGTTTGGGTCATAAATAAACTGCTTATTTTGTAGTTTTCCTTTATATTTTTCTACATATCTTTTAAGTTTTTCTGTTTGTGCTGAGACTTTTAGTTTGTTATTTGCAATAGTGCATGATAGATCCTGATCTGTTCTAATACTGTGCGTTGCTTTTATCACGTCTATCTTTAGTATTTTTGTTGATCTGTTCCCTCTTCTGTACTCCTCTAACACTGACACTTCTTGTCTTAATTGCTTTATAGCTTTCTCTATTCGATACTTCCATGATGGTATTTGATTTCTCCCCTTCCTTTGCCTCACTACCCTGTGTTCTTGTGGTAGAACTTTATTGGTTAATAATTTAGCTGCACAGTAACATATCCTGTTTACGTCTGTTATAACGCACGGCTCTCTATGCACACTCCTAATAACTGTGTTTATTTGTTTTATCAAACTTCTGACTTTTTGAATTTTATTGACCTTCTGCAATCTATTTCTTTCATTGATCTTAATATGTCTATCTATGTCTATTAAATCAAACAATTCTTCTCTTAGCTCATTTTCTTCTAAACTGAAGGCACATTTTTTATTTTCCATTTTCTGCAAGCATTCTATAGAAAGTTCTATAGCATCTTCCTGTGGCACATTCTCTTCAATTGCATCCTGTGTCATCCACTGCTCTGTAATATGGGAACTCACTGGCCTATCACTCCTCAACATTGACTGCATCAGACTTTCCACAGTTTCCTGTTCTTTCCCTTGCTATCCAGCTTCAAGTGAACATTTATACTAGTTTCCTGTGGAAGGCTCCAAAATGACAAATTCACCACCGTAACAGGTACAAGCAAGCAAAATCTGAGGGTAATGCTACTCAATGCTAGAAGTCTAAACCTCAAAATGCACTCACTCGAGGCACTCCTTAAAATGGAGAAGATTGACATCTGTGCAGTGACAGAGACCTGGTTCAAAGCTCCAGAGAGCACCCCTGCATTACCAGGCTTCAATTCATACCACACCTTTCGGCCACCTAACCCAGAAAGAAGCACTAAAGGCGGAGGCGTGTCCATATTCATTAAGGATATCTACACCTCCAGGCTAGTTGCACAGCATAATGCATCCGAGATTATCCAAGTGCAACTAACTCTGGGCAAGACCGCAATCCAAATTGTAGCTTGCTACAGACCCCCCCCCCACCATGTCCCAGGATTTACACTCCTCATTTTTTGATACACTGGAAAGTATTAGGGTACAACACCCTAATAATGGGCGATTTCAACTACCCCACCATTAACTGGGAAAACTAGTCATGTACCAACTCTTTTGCTCAACGTTTTCTAGAATTCATAAATTCCAACGCCTTGGATCAACTTATTCACACCCCCACCAGGGGCAGCAATATCCTAGACCTGGTCATTACCAACATGGGAAACTGGTGTTCCACACCAGAGGTCAATTCCTCGTTGGTCAGATCCAACCACAAGCTAATCAGCCTAGACATCCACATCCCATCCCCAGCCCCAATTAGGGAAACCATAGTAAAAAACTTCTCAAAAGCCAACTTCACACTTCTTAAGACAGAAGTGGCAAACATCATGACACCCATGCAGATGGACAATAGAGGTATGACTGCCAAATCCTACACAAATGCACTTTATAAGCACTTACACAAGTGTATGGATCATGCTATCCCTAATAGAACCAAGATGTTATCCTCCAAAAAAAGGAAGCCAATCTGGTGGTCCTTTGCCATAAACAAACTCTACAACAGAAGAAAGAAACTGTTGCAAAAAAGAGTAAAATCCCATGACTGGAGGAACTCCCTGGTCAACCTCACTAAGAAGCTGCGATCCTTCATAAAATCCTACAAAGCTAGTTACGAAAACAATATTGCCACTGACTCTAAAGACAACCACAAAGCATTTTATAGCTATGTCAAGAATCTAAATGGGAACACTCAGATCTGTTCTGAGTTACAGCATAATGGCACTAAATATACAGAACCAACTGATATTGCCAACATCCTAGCAGATAGGTTCAGTGCTAACTTTACCCCCCTCTCACCCCCTAGAGGGCCCATCTCTATACCGGAAGAATGCAAAGTTCCTATAATCACAGCTGCACAGGTAAAAAACACACTCTCCAAAGCCAAGAACACAGCATCCATGGGACCTGACAATATCCCAGGCTGTGTTCTACATGAACTACAGAATGAACTGGCACCTTACCTAAGTACCATGTTCAATCATGGCCTCACCTCAGGCTTTGTACCCACTGAATGGCGCACCACGACAGTTATCCCACTCCACAAAGGGGGAGCCAAGACGGACCCCGGGAACTACCGCCCCATTAGTCTGACGAGCCTGGTCTGCAAGGCCATGGAATGTATCATCGTGGAACTCATAAACAAAGACATTGGTAATCTCAAAACTCTGGACCCTACTTAGTTTGGATTTGTAAAAGGCAGATCATGTCTCCTAAACCTGATTGACTTCTTTGAAGCAGTCACCAAAGCCATAGATGAGGGTAAAATGGTTCACACAGCTTATCTAGATCTCGCCAAGGCTTTCACACCATCCCCACTCTGGAATTATAGATAAGCTCACTAAACTAGGTATAAATCCCTATGTCACAAGATGGGCTGCCAACTGGCTCACGGACAGAACCCACACTGTGAAAGTAGCGGATTCCAAATCCGACATCAGACCAGTGACAAGTGGAGTACCACAGGGTTCAGTCCTGGGTCCTCTCCTGTTTGGTATCTACTTCTCTGAAGTGCAGGTCAACACAGAAGGTCTTTGGCTAACAAAGTTTGCAGATGACTGCAAACTAAGAGCCATAATCGAAACTCCTAACAATGTGGACGAACTACAAAAGGACCTCACTGAGACAGATGCCTGGTGTCAAAGCCATGGCCTGAAGCTCAATGCCAAAAAGTGTATTGTCATCCCCTTTGGTAAAAACTCTGTACCCATGAACTACCACATAGCTGGTAGTCTACTTAATGCCGAAAATGTGATAAGAGACCTTGGGACACAGGTGGACAGTAGTCTCTCCTTTGATAATCACATTGCCACAGTGGTCAGGAAATCCTTCTACGTGGCTCATCTCATCACAAAAGGATTCTCATCCAGAAAAAAAGAGGTCATTGTTCCCCTCTACTCATCACTCATTAGACCCATTATAGAGTACAACGCCCCTTTTGGTATGTACCTCACAAGACATATACAACAACTGGAAAGACCACAGAAATACCTCACAAAGAGGATTACTGGCCTCAAACAGATGCCCTATGCAGACCATCTCAAAAAACTACAGCTTTACTGCATCGCATATCACCTACTCAGGAGTGAGCTCTGCCTAACATACAAAGCTATGTCAAACCCAGAGCTGTTGGACATGCACCACTTAAAGAAATCCCAATCCCTCCGAGCTACATGCTCTAGGGACCTTAACCTTGTCACCACAATAAAAAGAACATGCTGGAGAGATAGATTTCTGTCCCAGAGACTTCCCATACTCTGGAACAGACTACCTATCTATGTCAAACAGAGCTCCTCATTAGCACTCTTTAAGAAAAATCTTGATGATTGGATGGGAAATGGGAAATTCACCCCGCGGATCACTTCTGTGGCTCTGCTCGACAGGGGCACAGGAAAATAATTTTCTTGGGTGGCAAAAGCCAGGGTACATTTTTTGGCTAGGCTTGTATGGGCCCTAGGGCCGATAGCCTAGTACCTACCTATGAACCTAAATATCTTCATATGGCACCTGACCAATTGCTTCCCATTCCACTGGTTTCCTCTTAATATATATATCTATTGATCTATCCTGTTGTGGTGCTTTTTGAATTAGATTTTCTACACTGATTCCTTCACTTCACAGGTACTCCATAACCTCAGTTTCTGTTTCTTTAATTTCTCCATTGCTAATCTCTTTTTCTACTTTTCCTCTTTGTCTTCTTATTTTTTGTATTGTAAAGTTTTCCTTGTCTGGAGTCCTTTGCCTGTATTCCTCTTCAAATGTATTTGGTGCTGTTCTTTTTCTATTGATTTTGCTTTCTCCTTTGCATAAATATTGCACCATATTAAATCTCTTTTTCTTTCCCATGTCCATATTTCTTATTCAGATGTCTCCTGATCTTCCAGCTTCTCCTTACTTTAGGGACTCATTCCATCATGCTGTGATGTAACCTGTGTTAGATCATATGCAACAAATCCTTCACTCCATAACTTCAGCTTCTCTTTTTAACTTCTACTTTACTAATCTTCTTTTCTACATTCCCTCTTTGTGATATTTTTTATTCTGAAATTTTCCATACCTGGATGCCTTTCCCTGTATTTCTCTTCAAATATCTTTGGGGCTGCCTTCTTTACATTGATTAATTTGGCTTTCTTCTTTGCATAAATATTGCACCATATCAAATCTCTCTTTCCCATGTCCATATTTCTTTTTTATACTTTTCAATAATCTCTAAGTTTTGTTGTTTATATTTTTGCACTTTCTCGGATGCTTCTTTTTCAAAACAGATCAAAGTTTCTTGATCTATATACTGTTTTTCACAAATCTGTAATTTTTTATTTGAAGCTTCTGATAGTTTTTCTTGTGGAAGTATTTTTCTTTCCTCTAATTTCCCTCTTAATCATTTTGTATATATTGTGTCTGGAAATTCTCTGCTTCATGCATAATAGTACCAATACATAATTTCTTTCTTATCCTCAATAGTCCACTTTCTCGACTTTGTGACTCTTCTTTGGCCTATCAGTTTTAGTGATTTTTGTGGACTACTATTTCCTTCTACAACAGGGGGGGGCATCCTCCCCCTGGGCCTGGCCTGTGCCCATTGTAGGAATGTTTCTGTATTTTTAGGATTCTACACTACTGTACTATTTAAGGACTACTGTCTACTGTAAATGGACAGTATGTATACACACGTGCTAGCAGGGGAGCCAGTTAAACAACTGACACTATGAGTAAAATTGAATGGAACCTTAGCTTTGCCCTCCATAGCATACTCAGGGCAAACATGTCTGTTGAGATAAACAGAGGAATTCTTTTCCCCTCTTAAATAGCAAAGAAAAAAAAAACTGTGGTATTATATATAATAGTAGTTAAGTAAGCAAATAGCCTCTATGAGCTCTAGTGTGCTGTATTTTGAGTAATTCTGAAGTCAGAATATTAGTACTGATTCAATCCTATAATTTACTCACCAAATTCATTCATTCCTTGGGCTGATCCTGAGTCTGTAGCAGTTATGTCTTATCAGCCTTTAGTCAGTTTTGTCAATAAATGCTCTACACGTGATGATCACAAACTGTGATTCACTTGTTCTTTCCTTTTTATTTTATGACATGCTGTAAATGAGACATATATAACTCATCAAAAACTGTAAAAGGTTAACGATTTATCAGAAAACAGCAAGTTAAAGCAACACAAGAATAATTACAAATATTAGTCAGCACACCCATCAGAATTGATGGATGAGACATTTTTGTAAAAGAGAAGGATACAATCTTGTTTAATATCTAGAAAATAAAATGTTAGCAGCTTTACCATGTAAATTATTAAGCGGATGCCTCCAAACATTCTGTAGTGAGTAGGTGCTGCACAAAGGCAGGAAACATGCAGGCAAACAATAAAATATTTTGCCATGGCTACTTGTATGACTCTCGTAGCACACCTTTCAGAACTCTAGTCAAATCCCATCAACTAAGATACACAAAACTTAGAAAATGGCTGGGCAAGACAGTACTACATGCCTCTCTGTTTGCACACGTACTGCCCACTGAGCTCATCTGTCAGAAAAGGCAAACAAGCAAGCAGTTTAAGTCCTACTTGTGATATATAACTTGTAGTGTCAGTAACAGACTTTGGCATATAATAGCATTCACTGTCAATAGGCTAACAGAAGAATTAAATAAGTCAAGAGGCCACCACCAGGACAAAGACCTTGAGACTCACGGCAGGATTAGTAGAAAAATTGTCATCCAGCATGATTAAGAAAATCAGGAGACCCACACCAGAATTAAGAAAACTTCATACGCCCCTCTTTAAGAAATAAATTAGTAGTTGACAGAGGGGCTAATGATCAGAACATCATCTGGTAGAAGTAGTTAAAGCATTAGCAATGTATTGAATCACTCATGACTTTTCTCCCGCCTAAACTTGATATAAACTTTCATTAACAGCCTAAGGTGAGGTCCCTTTTTTTCTTTAAACAATTGGTGTTTGTAGCTTACACAGACACCCCTCCATGAAATGTTTAATTATGGATGGTAAAGATTACTAGTACATATAATCAACTTGCACTGTTACTGGTTATATTTTTATGACTTTTCCTTTACTGGGTTCCTGCATTTGTGACTTTAGGCATTATTATTATTATTATTATTATTATTATTATTATTATTATTATTATTACACTTGTTCCGTACCCTGTGTAAAAGGTGCCACCCCCCCCCCTTGCTGAACACATGCATAAACTATTGCATACTTTTGTATGATGCTATCTGACATTAGTAAGATAGGACTTCTATTTCATAGTCTAAGGTAGACTTTTTAAAATACAAACAATACCGAATACCAGATTAAGTAGTCACATCCAACACACAATTAAATAAGGGAAATTTGGGGGTGACTTTAGTTAGTTAGATTTGTTGACCACAGTAAAACACTTATCCAACAAGACCTTTTTCAGGCTCAGACCTGATGAACAATACATGGTATCAATGGGCAACAAATACTCAAATCCTGGAAAAGTAACCTTTTCTGTCAGTATTACTCATTCCTCCCAAAGCATTAAGGCACTGCATAAAGACAACATGCAGACTATAACATCCAGAAACAAGAGCATCCCTTTTTGATGAGTATATTACATGGCAACGATACTTGATTGAATAAACAAGGCTGAAATCTGTTTCGCTAAACCTTACAAAAATCAAAATCTTCTGAGAGGGAACTGTCACCATGTACATCCCAACTAAATATGAAATAGTCTGAGAATGTTGAACATCAGAAAAATGCTTATTTACTTGAGGGGATGCCTATGATGTCCAGTTTAAATGGATTTGATGAATCCCATGTTGAGAACTGTTACCTTCAGGAAATTATCATGGTCCCCTTCTGTGCCTAAACCAACTAGTTAAGTTGTACAGTCTCCGTTATATATCATTTCCTAACAGATGTCAAGACATTTACCTCAAGTAAAGCTAAACTCGAGGTAAATTAATTTTACAAACATCTATTTACTTCATTATGATCAGAGAATAAGCCCACTGTACTTTCAGGTAAAGAGACAAACAATGTCAGAGAGAGAGGGGGAGGAGTGCTAAGTGTTTCACAGCTTTAAAAACTCTAGAACAGCACATCATGGAGGTTTAGCTGTTCTAATATATCACAGGACAGTAAGAAAAAATGTAAAGTAAAAGTATGAAGAAGATCACAACTCTATCACCTGCTACACAAGTAATGCTGTTTTACAAGCAGTGGCCAGAAATGAAATGTATCGTCTTTTGTGACAGTTATAAAAGCTGTTATAAAAATGTGAGAGTACAAAAACAAACTAAAACTACTTAAAAAACAAACTTGTCAAGAAAGCCACAGGCAAACTCCAACTGATGTGTTAGTTGCTTTTAATCAATGCACACTTCCGTTCGACTCCCTGACCGAACTTCCTCAGACTGCAAAAAAATTTTATCTAAAAACATTCCAGTAAAATATAACATAACAAAATCACATGCTTCAACACCACCAATGGTAGTGCACAGCCCTCACATTAATCAACACAATAATTGTTGGCACCTATCAGCCTTTACAAACATCCAGGGTGGAGAGGTGATAACAATTATTGTGTTGATTAATGTGAGGGCTGTGCACTACCATTGGTGGTGTTGAAGCATGTGGTTTTGTTATGTTATATTTTACTGGAATGTTTTTAGATGAAATTTATTTGCAGTCTGAGGACGTTCGGCCAGGGAGTCGAACGGAAGTGTGCATTGATTAAAAGCAACTAACACATTGGTTGGAGTTTGCCTGTGGCTTTCTTGAAAAGTTTGTTTTATAAAAATGTAACAGCACAAAGTATTATTACCTTTAAAGCTGTTTGAATTTCCCTGCTGCTGTTTTGTGGTGGACACTATTTACATTCTAGTGTGAAACTGAAGTGCTAAACCTTTTTGTGTCACATACAGCTTTTTTTATGTCAGAAAGGTGTTTAACGAATTTGTCTTCTCAAACTCAAAGCATAATCATCGTACTACATAATAAATAATATACAAAGACATGCATTTGGAGCGTTTCTCCCCAGGCCTCCACTGAAAATTGACTGATTCCAAGTTGGACTTTCCTGGTAAACAAATGTTAAATAAATAAATAAAATAAATATAGCTTTTGTCATACTAGTAAAATAGATAGTTGATGCTAACAGCAGTACCATACTGCATAGAAATGTTCAATTATGCTGTGCTGTTTCTCGCAGAAAGAAATCGTTTACTCATCCAGCTGTTGCATACTGGTAAGCTATATGAATTGCAAAGCTGTATAGGTCTTACTAAGTATGATAAAAAGGTCCAGACAAAGTACTCTAAAACGAACTGGTAATCACTTAACACCTAAAACATGAATTAAAGCAGAGTAAAATGCTATGCTTTATTATACATGAGAAGCATATGGTGCTGCCAGACATAGAACAGTTACAAACCACAATGTTACTGGAAGGCTCAAGACCTCATGAGAGGTTATGAAGAGCCCTAGTCCATGCAGACTTGGTCACAGAGACTTTTCACCATGTGACACATTGATCTGGCTGAGTGACTTAGACTTTCTAGCTGGTAATGGTAAAATGTTCCATGCCCTTGCAATTCTAGTTTGGAAAAAAGTATGTTTTTCCTTACTTCTAAGAAATCTTTGTATAACAAGTGTCAGAAAGTTATTTCTTGGGTTGACAGTAGGGGAGGAGAAGCTAACACCCGTCGTAGAGTGTAAACAGGCTAACACCCGTCGTAGAGTGTAAACAGTCTTTTAACAACACCTACAAGCCCAAGTCAAATCACTCCAAAATAAGTAGTAATGAATGAATGAATGCAACTTCTGTTCATTTAGACTTAAATCCTAACAATAATCTTTACGGTCTGTTATTTGTTTTGTGTAACACTTTCCAGCTCTTTCTAAGCACTTAACATCACTAGTAGCATAGGCGCAAAAGTCTAGCACTCATCTAACAAAGTTCTTAAAAAGCGAGCAGGATTCGCTTGTATGCTGAAAAAATGGATCTCAAACTAGATGCAAAGATGCAATGGCATTTTCTAAACATCATAACAGTTTGCATGTCAAATGCCAATTTGTTGTTTACTGTAACAAAAAGATTTCTAACTAGGTAGAACAAGCCAAAAGTTCCAGGTTCAATGTCTACAGGTACTTACTGTCTAAGCTTGCTAAATGTATTACGTTGCATTTATAGCTATTGAACAGTGTTTGGTTATTACTTGACCAGTTACAACGTTTGTCTAAGTGGGACCATAGATGGTTTTTATTCACCTTAGTTGTGGACACCATACCCACTAGTGTTGGCTGGGGACTTAGATTCCTAAGTGCTTTTGCTTATTTAGAATAGAAGAAATGAAGACATTGAATAGAAAGTCCATCAGTACTAAACTCACAGATGTTTTTCTGAACAACAAATATGTTTGATAATGTGATCCTGATTATGAGGCATGATGTCCAGTTCAATAACGTAATCCTCATTTTGACATGACTTCCTGTCTTTTAACCAGAGATGCATTGTGAACAGATTGATGTGGCATTCAGTCAGTATGGATACAATGGTAAAGAGAGGTACCATGTCTAAAGTTTTGGCTTAATCTAAGAACATAATGTCTACTGGTAAACTACTGTCCACTGCACCAATTATATTTGCATAGAATCATAACAAGTTTGCAGTACACAATCTCCTTCAGGTAAAGCCATGGTGGTTAATGTCTTTTATTGTGAAATTGCTTGCCAATATGCATTTGACTAATACCCTTTCACACTATTTGTCCAATACACATGTTAAGCTTACTGTCTATAACGTCCTCTGGTTCTGCTGTCACTCCATTTGTGCAGTAGAATAATACGTGCACATTCCAAATGCTGGACACATATCCTTGATTTAGAGTCTAATAAATACATGCAGATATGGCCTTTAATTTGGTTAAGTAAGTAACCATGTTGCCAGTGACTGAATTCTTAATGACTTTATTTAATGACTCAGTCTTTCACTCCTTTAAGATAGTGGGTAATTCACAAGAAGAAAAAAATGCAAAAAGCAATGGGATTATAGCTAGTAGTAGTAATGTTGATGTAGAAAAGTCAGTAAACATCGCCATATCTTGGAGGGGTCAGTTACCAGGTGGTTGTACAGTTTAAGAGAGAGAAAGAGAGAGATTAATGTTTTGACACCTTTGGTAAGGGTCTATGCCTTAAGCTATCAATATCTAACTGATTTTCCTTCATAGTCATTCAGGCTGACATTTTTCTTTTTGGATAGACACAGCACTTTCATGTGCCAGCATAAAGGGTAATTTCATCTTGGAGCTACACAACTTGTTTATGGGAGTCATGGTTTCTCACAAAATCTGTCATATTATAAAAGCAATTTCAACTTTCTTCTGGACTGTTGTTTGTAATTTTTTTTTCTCAATTTTGTATTTACTGTTTTCTCTTCCCTGACTTCTGTAGCCATATATTTCATCATTTCACCTATTCTTAATCTTTCCCAATAATAATAACCATCCACATTTATCTACTCTCCATCTTAATTTACTTTCCCTGCAACAATCATATTCACCTTTCACTAATCCAAACCTACTGCTTCCCAATATTGCTAGCTAATCTCTGGAATTACTTTATTCTTTAACAAACACATTCCCTCTCTGCTTTGCTCTTCCCACGTTATAGTAATAATAGTCATCCTGGATTCCCCTCACCGGTTACAGGAAACTCCCAGATAAACTGCACTGTGAGTGACATTAGTGCTTCACGCTGCTGCTTTTACTTGCATTATGACTTGCAAAACCAAGCAAGATATGAAACATCTCATTTTGGAATAGTATGAAAGTTGCAATACTTTGTAAATGTTTGACACAGTTTATAACAACATCCTGCCTATACGTTTTGAGTGTTAGAGTGTGTTACTACAATCTCTCCACTCTCCTACCGCCCTTCTTTCAACAGACTATCATGGACAGCAAAAACATCCAAGTATCAATTGTCCATTTCCCTTTAAACTGAACAGAACCACATCCATGATGCTTAAACAGCTTCTAGTCATCGCTAGACACACCTGCAGTTACTGGATCAGCTTGCAGGAGATATCACCTGCATCACTCCCCTTCCTTCCCCAATTCCCCTGCCACCCCAAGCCTGCAGCTTTATACATACTGTTCTCTACCCACTCTTTACCTCCCCCAACCCTTCTGCTAAAAACATGTCAACTAAGTACCAAAACACTTCATCCTACAAATCTTTCTCACTCAATAAAACCCCCTCATTTAAAACAGTCTAGTTGAGATTATCTTTCAAACAATGTTCACTCTCATAACTCCGTAGCACTACATATACCAACCATGATGCTCCTATGAATGAACTATTATCGCTTTATAGGATACATCTTAGTGATAACATTGATATTTGTACAGTTCTATAGCTTTTATTGTTCACAAAATATTTACATCTATTTATTTTATGCTTTTTAAGTTAATCTTCCAGAATGTGCTTTGGAATGCAAATATGTGTATAGGCGGATAGAGGTGTAACTTTCAACAACATATAACTGTTAATTAGCTAGATAACAAGGACTTCTCACAGCTGATCACAGAATCTCCCAGCTCAAAGTTATACTCAAAACACTCATCTTTTGACTTGCTGATCACTAGTAAACCATCAATTGTGTCAAGCATTTTTATTTTCTCCCCCCCACACACACCTTCAGTGATCACTCACAAGTCATCTTTCAGATCAGTAACCTGTCTCTAAAATCTTCACCCAAACTGATCTCATTCAGACCTAATCCACACAAAATATCACTAAACTGGAAAAAAATCTGACAAGTCTTTATCTGTTTACCCTACTGAATATCCAAGACAGTAAAATAGCAACTGCACCCCTAATCCAAATACTCCAATTCCAGAACAGATTATTTCCTGTGGTAAAACACCTTTGTAAACAATAACAAATTCAATGGCTCACCAAATAGCTTAAATCTCTCACCAAGCTAAGGAACGAAGCCTGTCAATATTGCAAATCCCTTACCAAACTCCAGTACTTGACTAAATAATCCATTTGGAGGCAGAAAGCAAACCATCTCATATCTAAGAGTCACATTTCCTGATTTTACAGGATGGTCTTGTTGTTGCTTCTTATATGTGTATCTCTCAACTGTCCAGATTTTTATAGAATGTGCACATTTCAGCATCACACATATGTTATCTTCCTCATACAATTTGTGGTTTTCTGGCAAACTGTTTGATGACTACAATTTGTACATAATGATAGGCATTTGAGTTTCAGACTTCATATCCTTTAGTACAGTAAGTGCTTATTAATAAAAAAAATGTTATTCTAGCAACTTTCTAAGCTTATGAGAGGAGTAATTATAATCCAACCGTGACTGTGGGTCTTTGTCCCCTTTTATTTTTGTTTTTTCTATATTTTTTGCACTATGAGGTTGAGAGGTATGCTTATGGGTGCCCCGTCTCCTGCCAGCCTGGTTGATCTGGGCATCATGAGACAGTGTAGCAACTGCCTCATGTACACGGACAACCATCTACTACTACCACCTAGGAACACAATTTGTGAGAGATGCAATTACATAAAGAAGATAGAGTCTATGCTCTCTCCCTCACCAACCAGTATATCTGGCACTGAGAAGGTTATCAACACAATCACTATACCTCAAACACCACCCACAACTACACAATACACACCCACATATGCAGAGGTTCTTAACAAAAACAAACCCAAACAAAGGAGACCTCAGAGGCAAGAACACATGAGAACTCCACAATGCTCCACACCACATACCATGCATAGTCCATACACCAATGTCTCGCAACCACTAAGGCCTAATCATAAACCCAACATGTTAGTCATAGGAGATTCCATTGTGAGGCACTTAGATGTGCCTCTCACCAGGCTAGATAAGTTGTTTCTCAAGTGCCAGAATCTGCCATATCACACACTCACTCAACTCTCTCAACAACAGGTGCTGTTATGACTCTGTTGTAGTCCATGTTGGCATGAACAACTTGAGACGTACCTCCCTGGACTATTTGAAGAGAGACATGATTGAGCTCATTGAATGTGTTCCAGGCAGGTATGTCGCTAGCCTTAAGCAGCATTCTACCATCACCCAGAATGATGCCTCAATACAAACAGAAAATGATTGACTTTAACAATTGACTTAGTTTCTGGTGTCATTCCAGGGGGATCCAGTGCCTAACAGCCTGGGAAAATATGATCGACAAACCACGATGCTTTGCTATAGGTGGCCTGCATCTGTCTCACTTGGGCTTCAGCTTCTGGAAAAGGCCCTTGCCTCCCCCATAGTGCCTTTTTTAGGAAAGGTCATGAGGTTGATACTACCAACATAAAAAATTCAACAAGAAGCAAATTAAAGGTCATGCTGCTAAATGCTAGGAGTCTAAACAAGAAACTGCACTCACTGCAAGCATTCTTAACCCTGGAAGATACTGACATTTGTGCAGTCACAGAAACCTGGTCCAAAGCTGTGGAGAGCATCCCAGCCTTACTTGGTTACTCATCCTATCATACATTCAGACACCAAAATATGGGCAGCAAAGCCAAAGGAGGTGGAGTTTCAATATATATTAAAGACACATACACACCTCCAGGCTGGTCAAACAGTATGACACACAGTAGGCACTTCAGGTGCAGCTAACCGTTGACAAGACCCCTATTCAAATTATAACTAGCTACAGGCCCCCAAATTTGACCCAGGATGCCCACTCCACCTATCTGGACCTTTTCAAATCTATCAAGATTCAACCCTTTACCCTGATCTTGGATGACTTTAATTACCCAACCATAGATTGGAAACTACTCCTGCCAAAACACAAATGCAAAGAGATTCCTCAATTTTATCAGTGCAAATGCCTTGGAACATCTAGTCAATACCCCCACAAGAGATAATAATATCTTGGACTTGGTATTAACCAACATGAGTAACCACTGCAGCACCCCTACATTATCATCCTCCCTGGTAAGGTCTGACAATAAAGCAGTCACTTTCAAAGTCACCATCTTCCCTGATCCTGCTCTAGCTAGGGTCAAACAAAAAAACTTTCCAAAGCTGATTACAACTTCCTGAGAGATGGTATAAATAGCTTCACAGCCCCCTCCCCCACTGTAGGAACTGTCACCATACCTCTCAACCTGGAAACATCAAAAATCTGGACAAGACCCATGAAAAATATGTACAAATCTGTATGCTGATTAACATAAAATTGATATACATAATTATGTAACCCCACCCACTACAATGGAATTGTGGGATACCAACTTTCAAACACAAACTGAAAAACGGAGAACCAAATTATGGCACCAGTGTCCACCTGCAGCCATTCCAATGTCCCATTACCTGGCTCTTTCGCACTGCTTAACTTGTTTACTTTAAGTTGTTGCCAGAATACTGCAGAAAAGTAAAGTGGTGTAGGTAAACTGGTCTCCCAACACAACAGCAATGCAAAATGAAAAGAACAGGAGATACCAGACCACGGCTGATAAAAACATCAAACAATTTAATCCAAGTAAAAAGGTGAGCGTTATCGCAGCCAAAGCTGCTTCATCAGACCAGTAAAAATGTGAGCGCTTTCGCAGCCAAAGCTGCTTCATCAGACGTGATGATGTCAGCTCAAAATGCCAGAGAAAAAAAATTAAAAAAAAAAAAGCCGGAAAATTCAGAAATTAAGGGGTGCCACTAGGGAATCGTGGCACCCCATTATTTGGACCCCAAAACTCGGTAAAAATTGAGTAATTCACTTTGACTGGGAGGTATGACTGGCACCAATGTCCAAATCTACACCAAAGTACTATACGAGCATTTACATAGATGCATGGAATCAGGAATACCTGACACGATAAAATCATCCTCCACAAGAAAGAGTAAATATGTCTGATGGATATCTGCAATAAATAAACTATATAGCAAAAGGAAAAAAAATTGCTGTCCAGGACCAAGACGGAGAAGGTGATCAACTGGAAGCAATCTCTCCTTAGCTTGAACAAGCAAATAAGAGCACTAGTGAAATCCTATAAAACCAACTTTGAGTCCAAATTGGCCACATCTACTAGAGACAAATATAAGGCCTTATTCACATATGTCCACAATCTCAAAGGAAACACCCAAATCTGTTCAGAACTGGTGGTCAAGGACACCACATACACAAATGCTGTAGATATAGCCAATCTACTGGCTGACAGATTCAGTGAAAACTTCTCCCCTCTCTCTCCCCATCAGTAAATTAGAACATCCCCAGTACCTGCCCCCCACCCCTTATCTCTAGGGAACAGGTCATCACTGCCCTCTCAAAGGCAAAAAATACAGTCTCCATGTGACCCAATAACATCCCAGGCTGCATCCTACATGAACTTAGGCATGAACTTGTGGCACCATTAGGCAACCTATTAAATCAAAGCCTGAGTACCGGCTTTGTCCCAACTGAATGGAGGACAGCCACTGTCATCCCTTTACACAAAAGTGGAGCATCTACCAATCCAGGAAATTATAGACCCATCAGCCTAACTAGCCTGACCTGCAAGGCCATAGAATGGATTATCATGGACCTCATTAACAGGGACATTTGCAACCTTCAAACACTGGATCACACACAGTTTGGCTTTGTCAAGGGGAGGTCATGTCTGTTAAATCTGGTTGACTTCTTTGAGATAGTCACTAAAGCCATGGACGAGGGGAAGATGGTGCACACCTCCTACCTTGACCTGGCAAAAGCCTTCAACACTACTCCCCACTCAGGCATAGTAGATACTCTCTCAACTAGGCATCAATCCATATGTTACCAGATGGGTAGCAAGCAGGCTCACTGATAGAACCCACCTAATCAAAATAGAGAAAGCCACGTCAAGCAGTAGACCCATAACGAGCAGCGTACCCAACGGATTGGTCTTATGACCTCTGTTATTTGGGACATACTTCTCTTTGGTGCAAGCTAAAACCAGTGGGCTATGACTGATCAGGTTTGCAGATGACTGCAAGTTGGGTGCAGTCATCAATTCGCCAAGTGATGTTGACCTCCACCAAGAGGATCTCACACAAACAAATGACTGGTGCCAGAAACATGGCCTGAAGCTGAATGCCAAAAAATGCATCATCATCCCCTTTAGGAAGAGTAACATACCCATATATTATCACATTAATAACAACGTCCTAAGTACACAATCAATAGTGAAGGAATTGGGCACCCAGGTTGATAGCAGCCTGACTTTTGACCACCATGTTGCTTCCATTGTATGGAAAGCTTTCTACATGGCCCACCTCATAAGTAAGGGTATCTCATCCAGGGACAAAAAGGTCATAATATCCCTGTATTCTTCCCTTATAAGGTCAATTATTGAGTGTGACACCCCCTTCAGTATGTACCTCACAAAGCACATGCAGCAGCTGGAGATACCATAGAGGTTCCTCACCAGGAGGATCCTCAAAAACCTACCCTGCACAGATAGGTTAAAAGCCATGTCCCTCTACCCAGTTTCATACAGACTTCTCAGAGGTGACCTCTGTCTGGCATACAAAGCAATCTCTCAGATCCCGCCTTGATGGGACTGCTGCATATCCGCAAGTCAAGCTCCACTCAAGCAACCTGTACGAGTGACATCAACCTGGTCTATGATATCAATAGGACTTGTTGACAGGACAGATTTGTGTCCCAGCGACCCCCCAATCTGTGGAATAGACTCCCACTCCACATCAAGCAGAGTACGTCAGTGTCCCTTTTTAAGCGTAACCTGGATAACTGGATGGAAACCAGAAAATACACTCCTGGGATTCCACGAGTTTCCCTGCTGGACAGGGGCTCTGGGTGCTGACTTGTCTAAACATGGGCTAAACTCTTCGCTAGGCTTATAAGGGCCTCATGGCCAACAGCCTAGTAACCTCCTATGATCCTATGCTCCTATGATCCCTCATAACTTACAAAATGTTGCAGTTCTTTAATAATGCCCAAAATCCCCATTATATTGGAAAAAATGTCTTATTATCATAATTTACCAGTTAGTATAGTGGATTAATGCTGCTGTTTCTTGTGTCAAGAGAGCAAGTTTCAAAGCCTGTTCACCTCTTTTCTAGTTTTTTTTTTCAAATTTTGTTTCATGCTCTCCATGGTGTCTAGCAGTGGTGGAAGATACTAATATCTCCAGTGGGTGATGCAGAGTTTGAATCTTTTTTAGTGCCTGTAAGGAACACTTTTTAGAGTATCCCTGGTGTCTAGTAGTCCCCCTGACCCACATTGTCTGTCTTTTTTTTAATAAGTGCCTTTAAGGCATGCTATGAAGAGTATCCCTGGTAACTAGTGTCCCCCGACCCACATCATCTTTCTTTTTTCTATTTGTTTTGTTTTTTTTTTTTTTAACAAGTACCATTAAGTCATGATATTAAAGAGCTACCCATGATGTCAAGTGTTCTTCTCTGACTCTCCACTTCTTCCCCAACTCATGTCTTGCTTAAGTGCTGTTAAGGCATGGTATTAAAGAGTTATCACTAGTGTTAAGGCATGGTATTAAAGAGTTTTCACTAGTGTCTAGCATTCTCCCCAGCCCACATTGTTTAAGTGCTGTTAAGGCACAATATTAAAGAGTTATCCCTGGTGGCAAGTGTTTCCCCTGACCCACATCTTATTTAACCCAATGTTGCAGGATTTGCTTGTTAATCTAGTGGACTGTGGAGATATGATAACCTCTTCAACACACACACACACACACACACACACACACACACACACACACACACACACACACACACACACACACACACACACTCTCAGATATACACATCTTGCTTTAACAAACACACACACACACACACACACACACACACACACACACACACACACACACACATACAAAAACACACCCCCCTACCCTGTCTCCTGACTAACCCACCTACTTCAACCTCCCAAGCAGGCAAGCGCTCACACATACACTTACACATAAACACACATAACCCCAACTCTATCTGTCCACTAAACTCCCCAAAACTTACATCTACCTCTACTGAAATGGGTGATTACAAGCTTTTCACTGTGTTCAATAACAAGAACAGCCATGTTAATTCACATAGAAAAATGATTCTCTGAAACACTCTGCTTTGTAAATTTTTGCCTTACTGCAGGCAGTTCAGGGGAAGACCAAATGGCTAATTAGAATATGCCCCACCCCTGGAATCCCTCATTAGCATTTAGTACAGACACAGAGACAGATCATCATGATGCTCCTTGTCTTTATGTTTAAAGCTCCATGACAAAGCTGTGTCCCTGAATACAAAATGGTTACTGCATGGTGTACACCTTCTGTACATCTCACAGTAACCTTTTTGAATTCCCCTAATAATTTTGTAGAAACATATGTTGAGCATTGTTAAATACTGCGGATCTTATGATACTGCTTAGAGGTAAATTAACACATTTTAAGTGCATTCTGTATCAATGACTTAACCCTTCTGTCCTTTATACCACATAATTCAAATACATTTTTCAACATTCAACACATCCCACTGGTTTTTATAAGTAAAAAGAACAAACATGTTTGCACTTCTTTAATTTGTAAAATGAAATGGATTTTTCTTACTGAAGCACTCTTTCATTACAATTTTGGTACAAAGTTTATATATATAAATAAATATATATATATATATATATATATATATATATATATATATATATATATTATTTTTTTTATCCAGCAGCTTTCACTTAGAGTGCCACAAAGGCCTCTCCTGGGTTGTCCACTATATCATGGTGAGAGGTATCCCTTTTAAAGTAGAAAGGGAAGTGATGTCATCTGTGAAGACTGGTGAATGCTGCCAGCCTAGCTAGTTAGAATTTTGTAGCTAATTCTGTCATAAATATTAATGTAAGCCACAGGCTTTTTCTCTTAAATGTGAAAAAACTGTACTGGATGTTGAACTGAAAAAATGTAACAGTGCACTCTGTTGTACGAAAGCTGATAAGTCAAGCATTGTGAAATTATTTGATCTAAAATTCAGAGCCGAGATGTCTGGATGAAGGAATTCTGGCTATTGTTTTGAGACCAGAGTTAATTGCTAGAATTTGGATGTATAATTTCTTTATTGCTCTGGCTTCCTGACTATCTGCAAGATCAAAGGGCTATTAACCTCTGAGTTTCTGTTAGCTTGGAAACCAGAAAGAAATTATGTAATATGAAATGAATCAGTGGTACTGTGTTATCAATTTAAGGACAGAGAGAATGAGGGCATTTTGAGCATCTGTCTTGAGAACATCCAACTCACCAGTACTCTGCCCGTGTTCTGTATGTAAGTTTATTTTAGAGCTGTGTTTTCTCTTCGATATAGCTAGGAACTAGGAAGATTAGATTCGTTTTTTTTTCTGTACTGATGTCAACACTTTTCTACTGTATTATTTTAAGTATTTCTCTGTGATCTCTGAACTCTTGACTAGCACTGTGTAGTAAGAAGTATTGTCTTGTGTTTTTATTATTTATTATTAAATATTTTTAAACCTTTCAACTGTGGCTGTTTCGTGTAGAGATAATGTAAGCTCTAAGAGTACATTGCATGTATTTAGGGATACTGGCCAAGTCACTCAAATAACCCTTGACTGTTCAGTTGCACTTACTATTTGGATAATAATATTGCACAGTAATAATTGGTCACCCTTTATTAAGGGCCTTTTTAGTAGATGATTAGTGGGTGGTGGCAAGTGGTACTACTGTATAGTCTGGGAAAAAGGGGCAGAGCTGGAGAACCTGTGCCAGCCTTCCCAGGAGTGTCTGTGTGGCTGTATATAAACTTGGGCAGGGACACGAAGCACTGGTTGGACAGAGAGGGTGCTGGAGGTTTTAGCTTGCCCACTAGGCTGAGTTCTGGACCCTGTAGCTGTGCCAGTGGGGAGTCTTATTGGGGACCTGGAGAGAAAGGGAGAAACCAGCCCCAAACTGACTGTGATCTCTTTGTGCTCTCAAGGAAAATTGTACTTTACTGTGTGTGTATTTATTATCTTTTCCCTATATGGACGCCCCTCACTGGTGTTAGTGGTGAGGATTGAGGCTCCTTGATTGCTGGGCCAGTGCACAGGTGTCACATATTAATTTACGGTAGTACCACTTGCACCACCCACTATTTATCACCTACTAAAAGGCCCTTATGAATGTGTGTCCAATTATACTGTGCAATATTATTATCCAAATGGCAAGTACAACTGAACAGTCAAGGCTTATTGGGGACCTGGAGAGAAAGGGAGAAACCAGCCCCTGACTGACTGTGATCTCTGTGTGCTCTTAAAGGAAATTGTACTTTACTGTGTGTGTATTTATTGTCCTTTCACTTTACGGATGCCCTTCACTGGTGTTACTGGTGAGGATTGAGGCTTCTTGATTGCTGGGCCAGTGCATGGGCATCACACCATCTAACACCCCTCTTCCTCCTTCTCTCTCTCTTGACATCTTTGGATTTGAATCCCAGTGTGGAACATTTCAATACATTACCCTTCTGAATAATTCTTTACTATTTCATCACATTTCATTTTGTTGGCTCCCCCTAATGTCAGTTTCATCACATAACACTTTGCCCAACCAGTTCATCATTTTACAGTACTCTGTACTATGTTCTTCCTACCAACAAAAATTGGATTTTTCACCAGTTCTAAAGCATGCATTAATGCTCTTCCTTCTGAAAACAAAACACTTTTGAACTCTGACATTCTCAGGAATTACTACTGTATCTGTAACCTTCCATTTATTGTTAAGGTTAATCGGTGCCTTGTGCCAGTACCATGAACCAGCATCCCATCCCCTCAGCTCTTCATATCCATATCCCCTGAGCTCTTCCACTGAACAGCACACACATAAAAAAAAAATAAATAAAAAATGGAAGTTTCTTCTATTGCCACACCAACCAGATGCATAATACCACCCCCCCCCCCGCCCAGCTATTCATGTCCTACTTCTGTGCCTTGCCCCCCAACCAACTCCCTTTTATTAAAAAATAAATACATAAATTATCAAGTACTTCTTCTTATAAACTGCAGAAAACTGCTTACTACATGGAGTACTACAGTGCTCATGTTTTCATTAAAAAAATATTTTTATAAATTTTAGCAAACTGCTTGCTACAAAAGTAGCAAACATTTGCTACAGTTTATAACCTGCTTGCACAGAGCGGTACAGTGTTCATATTTTAGCTAAAAAAAAAAAAAAAAAAAAGATTTTTTTCTAACTTTTATAGGATAGCAGGATCATAGGAGATTGCTAGGTATTGAACTGGAAGTCATTTTAAGCCTAGCTGTTTCATACCAATGTAATACCAAGAAAATGCTAACCAATAACATTTAATTATGACTGCCCACATATAGGAGAGTTGTGGGCACTATCCCTGGTAAGAATTTACAGTGCCCCATCCACTTGTCCAGGTTCCTCATCATGGAGGTGCTTTGTTTCACATGTATAGGTAGCCTTTTCCAAAAATGCAGCAGTTGCTGGGAGATAAATCTGTCCCTCCGACATGTCATATTTAAGTTGCAGAACATATTGAGGTCCCTGAAATGAGTAACCTTAGTCCCATTTGATTTACTGAAATGCAACAAGTTCATTAAGTTTGGGTCTTGGATTGCTGTGCAGATCAGGCATAAGTGTCCCCTAAGAAGTCTGTACTACACGGAGTATAGTTACAGGGCACAAAGTGTTGGAGGGGGGCACTGTCAGCCAATCCTGATATTTAATGTAGCAAAGTGTTTGCTACAATGTAGCAAGAGTTGCTACAGTTTAGACCACACAAAGAGCACTATACCACTCAGATTTGACCGCAAATGCAATACTGGCTTTTAAAAGCTGGTATTGCATTAAATATCGGGTTTGGCTGACAGTGCCTCCCCCCACCAACACTTTGTGTCCGGGACAGTTACCTTTTTGCCCCACCATTGATATGCTACTGGGGTTAATTAAGAAAGTTGTCTATATACAATGAGTCACATTTAAAAAACTCATGACAGCTATCACAATTTTCAGTCTAATTTCATGACTTGCCATAACCCCTAAACAGCTGTTACCATGATTGTTCTAACATTTGAAATTATCAATTTTTCTAGTTTTTTTTTTCCTACTTGATTAGTTTGTGACTTTTGTTATGCTAAATTTCATCCTAATGTGGTTTATTGTCCACTGTCTACAAGTAGATTACCTCACACCATTTAAGGCATACTCATAAATTGGTCCTTCAAAGTAAAACCATCATAGAGTCTCTACTGGTTTGTAAAGTTCTTCAGGACTCAATGCTAAGCCAAATATGTGTGTCTCTTTCTCTGTCTCTGTGTCTATCTCTCTGTCTGATACATACACAGCACACACAGTCAATACCATACATACATTTTACCATTAATTTAATTATAGTTGGTTATTTAAAATTATGGCCAGTACTTTGTTTCCACCATTGTTGACACTGTTGATTAAGACTTGACTACAAAAGAAAAAAGTAATCCATTGCCCTAACTTAATTTATTCCTGTCTGCTATAAGAGGTCATTAGACTTTGCAAATGCTAAGCAGCCTAACACAAATTAATGCAAATGCCATTTTCATGATCAGGAATAGTTGCTTTGCTAATTTCAAGAGAAAATGAAAAACTGAGAAGTGAGATGGGCCTGGGTTTCAATGTAATGCAGCAGAAAAATGAGAATGTGGACTCACAGGGTTTAGGGTTTGTTGCATTTGGTAGATATCAAGTCAAGTGTATTTGTGCTGTATATGTTGGGGGAATTTTCCTTTCAAGACCACTCATTTTAAACCTTTAGTAAGTGTAACAGAAAAAAAAGTGTTAACAGAAAGCTGTGATGTGCTGTGCGCAGATGAAAACAGAGACAGTGAATGCTATACACCAATACCACAATAGGAGGAAACTGTACTATGCATGACTAAAAACTAAAATATTTCCAGCTCAGTCAACTGGGTTTTAAGACCTGTTCCAGCCACAATCTATGCCCTTAGTGGGGGAAAAGAAATACAAATTGCTGTAATACGATTCTTAGAAACTAAGTACATAATATCCTGAAATAATACAATAAAAGAAAAACAAGAACACACTCAACAGTAAAACCAAAAACATAGCCTACGATGAAAACATATTATACAACAAGAAGGAGAACACATTTGTGCATGTTCTTCATAAGTACATGAGTACTACAAAGGACATTCACTGACATTTGATTTAAAAAGCATTTTAAGACAGTCGTAAAAATAGTCTGTGATATACACTGTCTCTCCTAACAGCAGGCTGTGTACAGTTAAAAACTGAAATAGTCAATGATGAACACTGGTACCATGCTAACAAAAGGCTGTAATGTGCATGATTAAAATACAGAATGTCAATTATATACATGTGCTTAGCTAAAAAGTAAGAAAGTCAGTGATTTATACTGGTACTGTGCTAACAGAAAGTTATACTGTGCCCAGATGAAAATTAGCATATTAAATGATAGATACTGGTACCACACTAAGAAAATGGTCAAACAGATGGAGATGTAGGACTCTTATTTGGTGCAGTGCATAATTGGAAAGAATCTTAGCACTGTTCTGTAATAAGTACAATTCTGTGACAACTGACAGTGAAGGTGCTACGTAAAATACATATAGAAGTTGTAGAAAAGGTAATGAGAAGCTGTTTTGCAGTATTTAATTTCTTTCTTGCATTTGTGCAATACACAGTGAAAACTGCTGTGCATAGCATAAATGAGAATGGGAAACAGATTTGTAAGTGAAACTGTGACATTTTGCTTTGCACTTTATGCTGACAGGGTAGCAAAACACAGCACTTGAAAGTGAAAGAAACATTTGCCATTACCGTAATGAATTTAAAAAGAGAGAGAGATGGGACAGAGATAATCAGTGACTTTGATTTCAGGATTATCCTGCAAGACACACCTCCTCATTAATATTAAAGATAAATACACAGTAATTACACTGCACTATGCATAGCAGTAGTGAAACAAAGGCATCTAAATAACCACTTATTAATATGCACGATAAGCACATTTAAAAATACACTTACCTGTGAAGGAAGAACTATTTGAAGTGTTATTTACTTGCATAGTTCCCACTAACAGAAGATCTGAATGAAGAAACATGTTACACTTGTGTATACATTCAAACTAACGCAATCGGTAAACAAATTAGTTACTAGATTTATAAACAGTGTTATCCTTCTGCAGCCAACACAGAAAAAATGTGCTTTTAAATCAGAAGTATTCATTCTGTTAGACTGGAAAACAGAACTAGTTACTTCAAAAATGACAGACATTTCTTCCATTGCTTTCAGGAACACTTTACGAACTCATAGAAGAAGGGTCTGTTGGTTTTTTGAAGTTTTGGGACTGTGCTAGCTTTCATTCATTTACTGTAATTAACAGTTCAGCACATTTTGAAATGTGTATAGTTTTATAGCATTTTTTTATTTTTAATTTCAAAAAGCATCGAAGAAATGATTTGTTAGTGTGTGTGATCACTTTTTCTTGGCGTGAACGTTAGAAGATTAAGTGAAGTAAAAGATGGAACAGTTTTTTTGCTCTATTCTGTATTTAAATGTTTGTATATGTGTATGTTTGTGTGTGAGTGTACACGTGCACACACATTTAGTAAAAGAAATGTAGTGTGTGCTTGTATCTGAACCTTTTAAAAGAGCTAGAGTCTTCATGTGAACTCACCCATAGTTATCAGCGGAAACATTTGTTAGCTTAGCCATTTCAGTCTGCATAGCAAAATGTTTTACCACCCTGATTTATTTTACATTGCAGAAGTGAAAAAGAGCTAAATATAAAACTATAGTGATAACAGTTAACATTTCCACAACCAACACAAACTATACAGAAATATAGACAGCATGCTAGCAAGGAACTTACTTACAGAGCTGTAAAGCACTGTTTTGCCTTAAAAAGGTACTGAATATGTTGGCATATGTGAGAGGATATTTCATATTTCTGAACCTCGACTCAAGGAAACATTCTTCACAAATGTTTTGGCAGCAAATATAGAAAATATGGTGATGGAATTAAGTATAAAGCAACCCACAATCTAAAAGAAGAATCAGATCACACAAAACTATCCAAGGAAACAAATGTATTGAGTGCCTTCATTTTAGTGCTAGAACTTTATCAGATGAAATGCAGTAGAAACATCCCCTAGTCATATAGGACGCATTGTAAAACTGATACAGTGATAGGTCAGTTGTTTAACCAATTCTCTGTCACTATAAAACAGGTACCAGGCAGAAATATACATTAAGGTCTCGGAGAGTGTCTGCATTTAAAAGAATTTCTCCCAGTCACCAGTTCATGCAGATTTGTACCATCTATAATACAAAAAATAAAAACTTCTTAAAATCATTAAAGTTAAGTGTTTTAAAGGAACATCTGTCTTGTTGCCCTTTTTGATGTCACTGATATGTTCATAAATTCTGTTATTTAAACAGCTTTCATTTTTTCCAATGGAAAAAGGAAGATGGTCAGAAAGAAGTCTGGGTTTAAACCAATTGAATCTATGAATCTATTTGTCTTTGTTGACCTAGAATGTCTGACTGGCCAAAGACCATTTTCAGCAGCTGCTGGGGAAGAATCTCTAGCACATACATTTAAGACACTTATAACAAAACAAATGTTTTACAAAGACACATTACATAGACATTTCTTTTGATATCCAGAGGCAAATGGGTAATTGTTCTGCAGTGATAATATAGAAAGATAAGGCATGTATTTCTTCTGTGGTGACATTATACATCATATTAAATTCCAACTAAATAAGATTTAATACGGTTCATGTGCAATACATGTGACAAGCAGATACTAGATATAAATTACAATACATGGGTAGAAAATGTTATAGTACAGATGTTAGGAATAAATAAAATTGAGGTAAGGAGTGTGAAAAAGTGAGTAGGTAGATAACAGTTAAAGCTAGAAAAGGGGGTGAGGCATTATATAGCTGATGTGTCAAGGATTATGGGGGTAAGAATCCTAGGGTCGATACTGACACAGAACCCTGTTATAAGAGATTGGTGGGGAGTATTTGAAGGAGATGGATAAAGTGGTAAGGTCAGAAAGAAACTGAAATGTAAAGTGAGGATTAATATAGGAAGGAAACTGAAGAGCATAGGTTTGTTGTGTAGAAGAGGATACAGGTTATAAAAGGATGGAGGTATGAGATGGCAAAGGAAAAAGGAGTTACCCATATGAGGAGCATGTGCATGACCATATGTGATTTAGGTAATGCTTTAGTAAGGGCTTGAAGGTAGAAAGCTTCATGGTCTGTTTTAGGTATGCTAAGATGGTATACCAGAGTTTAGATATGTAATGGGAGCACAGTGAGTCACCTGCTGAGTTATTACACTTTGTTGTGAATACTTATAGAGTTTAACAGTTGATTGAAGTTCTCCACCTGGAAAATAGTGCTCAACAATTTTATCTTGTATGAATAAGAAGACAGAGCAAAGCAATTAGCTGTGAGCATGTAAATAGCTGGGTAACTCAAGCCAGTATAGTTGTTTCAGAGCTCTACAATGATGAATCTTATATGTAAAGCTGACAGTAAGTTTAGCTACTTTATTGCAACAGGTAGACAATTTAGCTTTAAGAGTAGTACTTAGGTTTTTAAAAATAGGTGAGGCATATAGCAGGAATGGAAAAAGCAAGTAGATGCTAGTGTTTGCCTTGCATCATTTGTCAGGTAGTGTTTGGTTCTCCAGACGGTGCTGAGATTCTGCTGTACTTTTTAATGAATTGCAATGTTTCAGTCAAATTTGAGGGAATTGTCTCTAAAGATGCCCATACGTTTTGTAAGAGTTAAAAAGATTTTGTTTAATTTTGGTATTGTATAGGAGCAAAGATTTTATATATATACATATCTTCTTCTTCTTTCGGCTTTTCCCAGTTAGGGGTCGCCACAGCGGATCACCTGTCCACTCATGACTGGCAGTGGAATTTTATGGTGTCAAGTGGCCAGCCCGGCACCCAACCTTCCACAGAAGGCACACACACTCACACCTAGGGCCAACTTAGAGTGTCCAATCCACCTACTTTGGGATGTGGGAGGAAACCGGAGCACCCAAAGGAAACCCACGTGACCACAGGGAGGACATGCAGACTTCGCACAGAAGGCACCCCAGCCGAGGATCAAACTGGAGAACCTCTTGCTGTGAGGTGGCAATGTATATATATATATATATATATATATATATATATATATATATATATATAAAATTTTATATATATATATATATATATATACAATTTTATATATATATAAATATATATATATATATATATATATATATATATATATATATATATATATATATATATATATATATATATATATATATATATATATATCTATATATATATATATATATATATATAAAATTATATATACACACACACACACACACACACATATATATATATTATATATATATATACACACACACACACACACACACACACACACACACACACACACACACACACACACACACATCTAAATCTATACATATATTTGTTGGAATTAAAAATAGATTTGTATCTTTAGGTAAGTTTTAGCAGCTATGAAAGAATTGTGGGTGTTTTTCTGGAGTGTTGGTAGGGATGGGGCTGCACATTAAGGATGGAGTCATCATCATTTTGAACTAGGATAGATGGGTGGCAGTATACTGTTTGTTTATAAAAATGTTGAATAAGATGATATTGATCCTTTAGGGACACCAACAGTGATGGTAGAAAGGAGGAGTGATTTTGTTTTCATTTGACTGTTGGTGTAAAACTTTTGATAAAACTAAGACGTCATTGATTTATGATGCTGGTGAAGTTGAGGAAAGCAGTGGAATTACTATGGTGAGGTATAAAACCATGCTAGGTTTGGAATAGAAGGTTGTATAACTTGTGAGTAGATGCATTTCTTCAGAATTTTTGACAAAGGGGATAGGATGGCAATGGGTCTACAGTTGGAAAAATAAGTTGATGTGTCACTTTTGAAGAGTGGTATTATATAGGATTTTTTCATTGGTTTATCAGTATGGATATAGGGACAGCTACTCTGATAGCTGCCACTTTAGCTACAGACCAATTTCCAACAGAATACATAGAGGTTGGTTTAAGTATCAGTTGAAGTTTTCTTACAGTAGATGTGGAGACCTGGAGAAAGTAGAATGAATGTGATTAGGACAGAATAGTGTGTGTGTGTGTGTGTGTGTGTGTGTGTGTGTGTGTGTGTGTGTGTGGGGGGGGGGGGGGTATGTAAATTATTATTATTAATCAGAAATAGTACTGTCTGTATAAAGTCGGTGTTTTATTGAAATGGCATTGAGTGTTAGAAGTAGAAGGAGAGGGTGTGGTAGCTTGACCAGGGTCTTGGATTGTTTTTTATGCCTATACTGGAGGTTTGTCTAGGGTACAGCGGTGGCGTTGTTACCTCACAGCAAGAGGTTCTCCTGTTTGATTCTTGGCTTGGCTTGGGAGTGCCTTCTGTGTGGAGTCTGCATGTCCTCCCCGCGGTTGGGTAGTGTTCGAAAGACATGTGTGCATAAATGGGCGTGCCTTCATTGAAGGTTGGGCATTGAGCTGGCACCTCGGCGTTTTGTAAAAATCTACTGCCAATCATTAGCGGACCGGAGTTTCGCTGTGGCAACCCCTTACCTGGAAAAAGCTGAAAGACAAACAACAACAACTGGAGTTTTATCTAAAAGGTTTATTTATTCATTTTAATGTGAACTTTAGCAAGATTTCTGAGATGCCAAAATTATAAAATGTAGCTTTTGTTCTGCTTTTATGCTAGTCTTTCCAGGGTTTGTCTCTTTGAAGAATGATGTTTTAGTTTCTTTAGTTAGTCATGCTTCAGTGTGTGATGTCCCTCCTCTGGGCCAGTAATCAAGAAGCCTCCATTCTCACCACTGATAGTGGCGAGGGATGTTCACTTGGAATAGAAATAGATACACACAGTGTTTCCAGATGTAGCTATCTGCACCAAGCACAATTTCCCTTAAGACTACACAGGGAGCACATTCCCGTTCTTGGGCTGGGTTGTCTTCTCTCTCTCCAGGCTCCAAATAAGATTCCCCACTGACCACAGGTGTAGAATTGAGTCATCAGCTGAGTATTCCAAACAGAGTCCTCCACCACCCTCTCTATGAAACCAGTACTCTGTGTTCCTGCTTTAAGTAGCTGACACACACTTTGAGATTTGATTTTCACAAACAGACACACACACACACACACACACACACACACACACACACACGGGAAAGACTGGCACATATTTACCAGCTAGGAGCCTCTGCCCAGACTATAAGTAGATACTGCCACCAGAACACTCCAAAGCCAACTACTATAAGGCTCTTACCAGGGTATCCAATTATACTTAGTAAAGTTATTAATACAAATGGTAGTGTTGGAAAAAATGCAGCAAGGTTTTCAGTGTCACCAAATAAACATAAGTACTCTCAAAAGTTAAAAAATACTCTAAAAAAACAGCCACAATGAAAAGTTTAAATATATATAATAATAAACAATAAAAGAACATGAAAATACTGAATATCTATTTACAATGAACACCAGAGTTTCAGCCAAAGGAAATATTAAAAATAACACCAACGAAAAGAGTCACACAGATACAGAAAACAATACTTACCTAATCTCACTATATTTTCCTGACTGATC
Source organism: Protopterus annectens (assembly GCF_019279795.1). Lineage (NCBI taxonomy): Eukaryota > Metazoa > Chordata > Ceratodontiformes > Protopteridae > Protopterus > Protopterus annectens. Next base: position 386,825,267 of record NC_056731.1, read on the forward strand.
TAAAGAATTACTGTTCCCTAGTTCACTACTAGAGCAGGGCAAGATTACGTAGGTGAGTTCTCCTTCTTTGGCAAATTTCACACACAGACTCCTGAGAGCTAAGTGACATCTCTCGCTAATATCTAAATATCATTTCATTGTTGTCTATAGAATGACATCACACTCTGCTTCCCACACTACCCCATTTACTAGAAACTGAACCAGAATCTTGCAAATATGTGTCACCATACACACAAATAGAGTTTTGCTAAGATGTGTTATAGCATCTGGAAGCTATAAAACCATTTCAAAAACTTCCACTCTTCCAAGGTAGCAATTAGCTCATCCCTAAGGACAATACAGTAGGATTCCTAGTCCTGCTTTTCACAGACTTTTTGTCACTGGCTCCAAACAAAGCTGTGAGATACAATTTGCATGGCCTAAACTAGGTCATTTAATTTCAGACTATTTTTCAACATTAGCTGGATTCAGATTAACCTCTTCTCTTCCAGTATCCTCTGTTACAACATATTAATTTAAACAGTTACAATACAATCTGCCATACAGGTATATTTCTGTTCTGTCCAGCAGGACCCACTGTTGGTACATTTTAAATACAAGCAGATTTGCAAATACATTTTCAACACAAGCATTTGTACAAGTCAGTAAGATATACAAATGGCATGCAATTATTTACAAAACTCCAGCTAGCTATGCTGGTATATGTTACACATCCACTGCCCTATATCTCCTGGCATAGCTGGCAATACCTCACATCATCACACAATGTTTGATTCAACTCTTATGATTTATAAAGGGACTAGGCAGTTAAGAATATTTATAAAAGTTACACAAAAATGTAAGTGAGTGGCATCAAGTGGCATGGGTTTTAATATATTACAATTATATTGGATTACAGTATTAGTAAAGGTGTTTTTGTTAAATTTTATTGTTTTACATATCTGGTTACAAATTATATTTTTGGATTGGATACTGTAGTTTCTGATGGCATATGATGGAAGGTCATTACTTATTTTGTCTTGCAGGCATCCATGTGTTTGAATTGTGTATGCTATGTTGGCAAGGATTCAAGCTAACGTTGACAGCCTATCAGACTTTTTAGTGATTCAAGTGATGGAGGTGATTAGCTGTTTAAAGCCTTATAAGTTAATTGATTTAGAGGAAATGTCATTGTTGATCAGCTGCCAGTGTACATTGACGTACCCAGTATAATAGTTTATTTATGAATACTGTGAGATACCCAGTATAGGATATCGTCTGCTGTTGAAATGTTGTTGCCATGTAGAATATACATGACTGATTAATACAGGGACTTTCTGTTGTTGATTTTGAGGAGTGATATGAGAAGTTCCACACTGTTAAATCTGGGGATCTGTAGAGTGACTGGGGTTATTGCTAAACAGTTTTTGTAAGTAATGGCAACATAATCAGCTTGTTGTTTGTTTTTTCCTGTCAAGCCTGAGTACATTAGATCCAGGGGAATGACTTCACTAACTAATATATCATTCGTTAACCAGATTTCAGTGGTAACAAGTATATCAAGGGAGTAAGTATCTAGATGTTCATGAACGTCTTGCATTTTCTTATCCAGTGTACTTGTAATATTCATGTTTAGGAACAGGAGTGTGGATTCAGAGGTATGCAGGGAAGTAGACACAGAAACATTTGTAGTTGTGTTGGCTGGGTTATTGTTTAGTTGGGACACAGTTCTGGTAAATGTCATCACTGAGGTTCTGGGTAAAATTACTCTTTATGAAAGTGCACAGCTACTTATATTTTAGCTCAAGTTTTACTGCAAATTTTGTTGGCAGTGACTTTGAATTAATGCATCTATCAATGAAGAGGTCAATGAAAGTAGAATGGTATAAAGTAAGGTGGTACATTGTTGGAAATCTGAGGTTAGTTGTAGTAGGGTAAATGTGGGTTATTAGGGGTAATATTGGTATGGGAGAGATATGACAGTTAGTGAGGTGGGTAAGTGCAGTCAGTACACAAAACAGTACGATATTAGTTAGAAGCATTGTCGTAGAGTTGGCAGAGCTAGATTAAAAGTATCTGTATTATATGAGGGGATACTGATGGAAGGAGGGAGTATTGCTAAAGATCTGCTTAGATGTACTGTCACAAAAGGCTCAGAAGGAGTGGATAAAGTGCAGAGCAGCATGATAGGGTAAAGGGTGTTTTGAATGATGCTAACTATTAGAATTTGGGAATAAGTAAACAGAAGAGTGATTTTGTGAAAATAGTACAGTAATTTGGGGAAGTGCAGGAATTGGGTGTCAGAAGAGATAGATGGAGCCGAGTACTGTAATGCTGGAATAAGCTATGATGGGTGTGAACTGCGGTTAAGTTAGGGGATCAAAACAGAGTATAGCAAGGCTGAGGATAGCAGGGCTTATGTGACCTGGGAGGAATTTTACTTTAGAAATCAATCACTTTACAGCTGCTGCTGTGTTATTAGCATGGAAGCCCAAAATTACATTTTTTTTCTTTTATTAAAAGCAAGGGCCGAGGAAGGAAGGAGCTCGCTTAGATAATATAATCTAATGGTCATGAGAATAAACAGTGACCTTTAGAGTCTAAGGAATAGTCCCTTGGGGTGGTTGTCAAAGCCACTGCCCAGCACAGATCCGGGAGTATCTGACTATTTTACATTAAGACACATTACATTAAAACTCTATTAAAATATGCAGCATTGTTTTGCTATCATAACTGACGTACTGCTTATTTTAGACCATGCAACAGTATTATAGGTGTAGTTATTACAAGACCTAATGTCAGCATTATTTAAACATAAAAATCTGAGTCTGCAGAGAGAGTAACATAGCTAGTACTTCATATGTGAATCTAAGCTGTTTTATCTGTTTGCAGTGTTATTCAAGTTAAGTGGAAACTTCATGATTCTGATTTTACCAAAATGTGTTTTCAACTGTGTTATATAATTGTAACATTTTCCCTCGATTGTTAAATGTTAACTAGCACTGCCTCAGTGTTGTAAATATACTTTATAGCTGTCAAATTTTTTGTGATGCCCCTGCACTGGCCCAGTAATCAGGGAGCTTCAATCCTTACCACTAGCACCAGTGAGGGACATTCACATTGGGAGGATGACAAGTACACACACAGTAAAGTACAATTTCCCTTAAGAGCACACAGAAATTACAGTCAGTCTGGGGCTGGTTTCTCCCTCTCTCCAGATTCCCAATAAAACTCCTCAGTAGCACAGCTATAGGGTTAAGATCTCAGATGAGTGGTCAAGCCAAAACCTCCAGCACCCTCTCTTCCAACCAGTGCTTCATGTCCCTGCCCAAGTACCTCACACACACACACACACACACACACACACACACACACACACACACACACACACACACACACACACGCACACACACACCACAAAAACTCCTTAGGAAGGCTGGCACATGTTCACTAGCTATGCCCCCTTCTGCCCAGACTATAAGGTAGTATCAGCTGCCACCAACCACTCTTTATCAGCTACTATAAGAATCTTCTCAAAGGGTGACCAATTCTACTCTGTAATGTTACTATTATCCAAATGGTAAGCGTGACCAAAACTTTTAAGGCTATTTAGGAGTGGCCTATACAGTGTCAGCAAATACATATGCAAGTACTATAAGAGCTGAAGTATCTCTAAACAAAACAGCCACAATTAAATGGTTTAAATATATGTAATAATAAATAATAAAAGCACAAGACAATACTCAATAAATCAACACAGTGACAGAGTTCAGAATCACAGGAAATACTTTAAGACAACATTGCAGGATGGTCTCAAATAAATACAGAAAACATCTAAGCTAATCTTTACTGTATTCCTATCTCTATCTAAGAGATACTATGCCCTAAATAACTTACTTACAAAGCAAGACAAGTGCTGATGAGAGGATGTTGTCAGATCCAAAGACAAATAGAAAATGCATAGACTCACTCTCTGAGATAGTTCTGCACAGACTCACTCTCTGAGATAGTTCTTAAGTTTCTATCAAACATTTCTGTTGGGTTATCTCAGATTACATCATTCTTTGTCACATCTGCCTTCAATTTTCAGGCTAACAGAAACTTAAAATTTAGCACCTTTGTGTCAAAAATACTTATCTCTCAGAAGTTTGTTTGGAACTGGAAGTCGTAAAACAGTTAAACACTTTTACCTTTGAAAACTGTAATTATTTCTGTTTCCAGACAATAGAAAAACCTCCTAGCTGTAGACATCTTCTCTATTTGTAGTAACTTTATAGCACAGTTGTAACAATTTCAACTTATTGTCTTAGAGATTTGCAAGTTAACTCTGTATGTTCCAAGTTCTAACATGAAAACATACATTTTCACAGGCATATAGTTTATACACATTTCTGCTTTTTTCCAGCAGGGTACACTGTGGTTACATTGTTGAAGGTCAGTACATAACCTACAGTTTAACACACACTTCTGCACCAGCAGTTTAATACACACATAACATATAGTTCTCTTACAATTGTAAGACAAACCTATGGATCATATTAATATTCACAAATGACAGAAGTATTTACAAAATTCTAACTAGCTAGGCTGGCCACACAATTTTCCCCCCACATGAGAGCCCAAGCTAGTTTTTCAAGAGACCCTTGAGAAACACTGCTTGAGAGGGTTGAGCCTATCTGGGAATACCTTACCCCATTCCCTGTACTGAGAGCCCATCTGTGTTGGCATTGCTAACCCCACTGTGGTGCTGCACTGTCATATCATATTCTTGCAATCCTAGGCTCCACCTTAGCAACTTGGCATTTTATTTATTTATTTAATTTATTTATTTATCTGACATTTGTTGACCGGGATAGTCCGACTGGGACAGAGCCCTTTTTCAGTGGAGGCCCAGGGAGAAATGCTCCAAAGTACAGTAGAAGAATACAAAAATAGTAGATTAAAAATTCTGCTATTCACACAATACACAGTAGAAGAATGCAAAAACAGTGGAACACAAATTTCACTAAATACACAAATAGAGTAATGATTGTTAATTGCATTTAAATAAGGAAGGCAAGTGAGAGTTTAACACAGATTCAGTTAGATAGCAGCTTACTGTTGTAATGGAGTCAGAAGAGATAGAGGGTAGTTGAGGGTGATGTAAGTAGGATAAGTGGAGGGTATGAGCAGTGGGATGGGGGGTTGCATCAGTTAGTGCAGAGGGGTGATTATGAGTGGATATGTTTAGGATTAGCAATAGTATGAAACAGGTAGCCTGTAAAGAGTTGAGAAAGGTAATGTACTTACTGACAAGAGGTAGTTAGGAGAGATCAGCCCTTGAGGTATAAAACTAGAGGGTGGGTGGAAGGAGGCATATGGGGAAGAGGGGGGGTTGATTGGTAGTAGGGAGGGAGGATGGGATGGATAGTAGGATGATGAAGAGAGGGTGAGAGAGGTTTGAAGAGACCAGGATGTATACTAGGTTCAAGGGGGGAGGTTGCAGGGGCAAGTTGTGAGGTGGGTAAGGTAGTGTTTAAGAGAGATCTTGAAGGTGTGGGTCTGGGGTAGGCTTCTTAGAGACAAGGGAAGCTGGCTGGTTTGATGTAGCCATGTTAAGGGACTGTGGTCTGTAACTACAGTGAATTTCCTTCCATACACATAAGGCTGATGTTTCTGCAGTGCCCACACTATGGCTAGGCATTTCTTTTCTACAGCTGCATAGCACTCCTCCTTGGGTTGGAGCCAATGACTGAGATAAAACACTGGGTACTCTTCTCCCTCTGAGGAGACCTGGCTATGTACAGCACCCACCCCATGGTTTGAAGCATCCACCTGCACAACAAATTGTTTGCTGTAATCTGGACTGGCTAACACAGGGAGTCATCCCAAAGCTCTTTTAAGCTTCTGGAATGCCTGCTCATATGCTGGGGTCCACACTACCTTATCTAGCCTGTTTTTCCTTGTCAGGTCTGTGAGGGAAGCAGCTATGGTACTATAATTGGGGACACATTTTCTGTAGTACCCTGCTATCCCTAAATATGCCCTCACCTCATTTTTGGTAACAGATGCAGGCCATGCCTGAATGGCTTCCACTTTGGCAGGTTCTGCCCTAACCTTACCATTCCCCACTCTGTGTCCTAGGAAGGAGATCTCTGCCATATCCACCTGACATTTGCTGGGCTTAATGGTCAACCCTGCCCTCTGTAGTCTGCCCAGCATCTCCTTGACATGCTGAAGGTATTCTTACCGGGAATGGCTGTAGATGGCAATATCATCTAGGTAAGCAAGGGCACAATCTTCTGCTCCTGCTGAGATATGATCTACCAGCCTCTGGAAAGTCTCTGGGGCATTTTTCATCCCAAAGGGCATCTTTGTGAACTCAAACAAGTCAAAAGGAGACAAAGGCTGACCTCTCTCTAGCACTGGGACTCAAGGACACCTGCCAGTAACCTTTGGTAAGATCAGTGGTGGCATGATACTTAGCCCCACCCAGCTGCTCTAGGGCTTCATCTGAACTAGGCATGGGGTATGCATCTGACACTGTTTGACTATTTAATCTCCTGTAGTCCACACAGAACCTGGTATTGCCATCTTTCATTGGTACCAGCAACACTGGGAAGGCACAGGGACTGCTGGACTCCTGAATTACCCCTAGTTCCAACATTTCCTGTATCTCCTCCCTCAGAGTCTGTTTGACTCTCTCAGGCACCCTATAAGGGGCCTGCTTAATAGGCCTTTGGGGTCCTGTATCCACATGGTGCTGCAACAAGTGGGTGCACACTGGTTTCCCAGTGAACATGTCCCCAAGCTCCTGTAACCCTGCTCAGATTTATCAAGCCTGGGTAGAGGATAGCTGCTGGGACATTGCTACCCCTTCCACTGAGATATCAGTCTGAGTCTCACTGAGGAAATCAGTCACCAGATCTCCCTCAGACTCCTCCTGCAATCCACTGCAAATTCTCAGCAAAAAGGCCTCCCTATCATGATAAGGTTTCATTATGTTAACATGGTACAGTTTGTGCCCCTGCCTCCTGCCTGGCAGTTCCACCATGTAGTTAACATCACATACCTTTCTTACCACTTTGTAGGGTCCCTCCCAAGCTGCTTGCAGCTTGTTGTGTCTGACAGGAATGACAACCATTACCTGCTGCCCTACAGCATACTCTCTAGCTTGAGCATTCCTGTTATACCAGACCTTTTTCTGCTGTTGGGCTTCTGCCAGGTTCTCCTGGGCCAAGTCCATGAGTTCCCTTAGCCTTGTCCTGAGGTTTAGGACATACACCACAACAGACTCCTTGTGGGATTCACACACACCCTCCCACTCATCTCAAATGAAATCTAGATGTCCCCTCACTCTATGCCCATACAACAAGTCAAAGGGAGAAAAACCTGCGGATTCCTGGGACACCTCTCTGTAAACAAACAGATGGGGCAAATATTTGTCCCACTCCCTCTTGAACTGGTATGCAAATGCCCGCAGAATCATTTTGAGTGTAGAGTTTAACCTCTCAGCAAGATCATTTGTCTGGGGATGATAGGGGGTCATCTTTATGTGCTTCACCCCACAGTACTTCCACAGACAAGCCAGCAGGTCTGACATGAAACTGGCACCTCTGTCAGTCAGTATTTCTTTTGGGAAACCTACCCTGCTGAAAATCTCTAACAAGGCATTTGTCACCTTTTCTGCCTCAATGGATGATAGAGCCACTGCCTCAGGGTATCTGGTAGCATAATCTGCTACCACTAGAAAATACTTTGTCCCTGTGGAACTTGGGGTAATCAGAGGCCTCACAATGTCCATAGCTTCCTTCTGAAATGGCTCCTTAATCACAAGCAAAGGCATTAAAAGAGCTGTCACCTTGTCTCCTGCCTTGCCTACCTTTTGGCGCTATTCACAGGTCCCGCAGTACCCTGTTACATCTCTGGAAATCCCAGGCCAATAGAAGGTCTGCATAATATGTCTCTTTGTATGTTTTATGTCCATATGACCTGCAAATGGAATATCATGGGCTATGGCTAGAAGTGCCAGATAGTAGTCTCTGGGTACTACCAACTGCTGTATTCTCTCACCCTCTAGCCCTCCCTCAGGGGTCCACTCTCTATACAGCAACCCTTTGTCCCAGTATACTGATTCCTCCTTCCCTTGAGAATCAGGTGCCTCACTAGCTACCTGCCTCAGGCCTTTTACTGCAGGGTCTGAGAGCTGAGCCTGCCTCAACTTTCTCTTTGTAACCCTTCCCAGCTTCCCTTCCACAAGAAGTCTGGTATCCTCTGACAGCGATGCCTCACTGTCAGCCTGGGTACTACTACTCACCTCTGCCCTTGCAGTCACTCTGTCCAAGGGAACATCAGTACCCACAAGCAGCTGTGGCTCACCTTCAGTCTCCAAGACTGACTGCATGTAACTGCATGAACACATGGTACTGCATTATCCAAATCATTCCCTATCAGGACATCTGCAGGGATATCCTAAAACACATCTACTTGTTGGTTTACTTTTCTACCCTCCTAGTCAAGGTGAACCCAAGCCAAAGGTATTTGGAATGGGGTCCCTCCTAAAGCTCTAACTGGAGTAGACTGCCCAAGCAAGTAGTGCTCCTCTGTAACCATTGCAGGCTTTACAATGGTTAGATCAGAGGCTATATTTCTATTAGCAATGGCCTCTTTCCCATTTGCTAAAATAGGATATAATCTCTTGTGATAGTTTGGTACGCTTGTTGTCTCAAGACAACCTAGTGCTGGCATTTTGTTATTCCCACTTACCGGTTCTCCCACCTTTTGTTCCCCACCTTGCCTTCGTGGACATCTATATGCTACATGGTCCCACTGGTTGCATTTAAAACATTTACCCCTAGGTCCTGGACATGTACCTGGACTAGTGGCTTCCCCTGCTACTGATGGACTCAGTTGAGGCAGTCTGGCCTGCCCACCATGGGCTCCCTTACACCCATGAAGAGCACTGGGTGTCCATTTCCTGTGCAGTGATGCCCTGCTTGCTAGATATAGGTCTCTCTTCTTCCCCAACTCATCTGCAGTAAGGCATTGTCTGTCAGCTAACCAGATTCTCATACCCTGAGGCAAAGTGCTAAGGGCTTGTTCCCTCACCAAAAGGTCTGACAGCCCTTCAAAAGTGGTGACCTGACATCCACTCATCCACCTATGAAAATAAGTGCTTAGTTCAGCAACATATTCACATACACTTTCATCTGCCTTGCCTCTATGCTCACAAAACGTTTTCCTATAAGCTTCAGGTGTTAACTTAAAAAAGTCTAGCAAACAGTTCTTCACAACATTATAATTTAAACAGTCAGTATCAGACAATTTGGACATTACAGTTACATCTTTACCATGGAGTAAGAGGGTCAGGAACCATACCCAGAGCCCTTGGTCAACATCATCCTCTTTACATACCCTCTCAAACATATGTATGAAACTATCAAAATTATCTTCTTCTGTAAATTGTTGAAGAAATTTACTGACCTTTGTTGCTTCTGGGGTTTAGTTACTCCCTTCCCCATTACCTACATGACTCTGGTGAAGAGTTAGGTTCTCCTGTTCATATCACCTCTGCGTCTCCTTCTCCCCAGTATCCAGACATTACAGGTTCTCATTTTCCTCAGTCTCTAGATGCCTCAGTCTGCTTCTATTTCCAAATGACTGGGCTCCAACTCAAGTCTCTAACTCCAGATGGATTTTTAAGTCCTCTGTGGAAAGGTTGAGCTGTCCATTCTCTGAGTGTTATACATTTCCACAGCCAGTCTGACTGTCCTCCTTTTTGCTATTTTCTGATGCAGCTGTGACTAAAGCTGCAATCATGTCTGCTTTAGTCAGGTTGGCATGCACCAGTCCTTTAGCCTGGCACATCTCAGCTAACTGGTTCCTTGTCAGCATGCCATGTTCCTCTGCTGACAGAATCATCTGCTCTCCCTGACTAACTAAGCTAACAAAAAAAAACAATTGTGATATGAACCCTAAATGTTCACTGTCTGGCTGATTAAGAGTACAAATACCTTCAGTGACCACTGTACATGAGCTACAGGAATTCAATATCCACACCACTACAAACTAATTAATATGTGATGTGGGTATCTCACAACTATCAACCAATTAATATGTGATGTGGCTGTCCCACCACTGCCAATTAATATTTGATGCCCCTGCACTGGCCCAGTAATCAAGAAGCCTCAATCCTCACCACGAGCAGCAGTGAGGGATGTACACATTGGGAGGATGACAAGTACCCACACATCAAAGTACAATTTCCCTTAAGAACACACAGAAATTACAGTCAGTCTGGGGCTGGTTTCTCCCTCTCTCTCTCCAGATCCCCAATAAAACTCCTCAGTGGCACAGCTATAGGGTTAAGATCTCAGCTGAGTAGTTAAGCCAAAACCTCTAGCACCCTCTCTATCCAACCAGTGCTTCGTGTCCCTGCTCAAGTGGCTGACACACACACACTCTTTGAGGTTTACTTTACACACACACAACTGGGAAAGGCTGACACAGGTTTACTAGCTATGCCCCCTTTTGCCCTGAAAGAAGAGATATTTTATTGCATTGCTTACTGCCCTATAAGGCATTTATCACTGCCGCCAGCTAACTCCTTATCAGCTACTTTAAGGCCCTTAACAAAGGGTGTCCAAACGTACTGTGCAGATAGCCTAATGGTTAAGGTGTTTGCCTTGCAAACAAAAGGTGCAGGGCTTGAGTCTCGCAATGGACAACTGGCTAGGCTTAAAATGGCTCGCAAGGGCAGTTAGCTTAGTACTAATCTATGAACCTATTAACATTAATACAAATGGTAGTTTGACCAAGAGCAAGGCTATTAGGAGTGGCCCTCACAGTGTCACCAAATAATTATGCAAGTACTCTCAACACTTAAATATCTCTAGAGAGATCAGCCACAATGAAAGGTTTAAATATGTTCAATAATAAAAAAAACAAGAAATACTCAGTATACATTCAGTGACATCAGACTTCAAAATCACAGGAGATATTTAAAACAACATTACAGGACAGTCTCAAACAAATAACGAAGAATGTCTAAACTAAGTTTTGCTATATTCATGACTATATCCAAGAGAATTGTACTGTTCCCTAGAAATATACATCATCAGAGCAAGGCAAATGTGGTGAATGGTTCTTGTCAAGTCCAAGACAGACTACAGAATGCTCTGTGTCTCTTAATAGACTTTTTAAATTAATATCTCAAATATTATTGATGGGATAGCTTGCAGAATGACAATTTCTTGTCATCTTACTGTATCCCAGGTGAAACTTTCACTGCAGGAAGGTTGACAGTATTTAGCCTCTAACGAATGGACTGACTGTGGTCTCTGTATGCTCTTAAGGGTAACTGCACTTGATGCAGAGAGCTGCATCTGGAAATACTGTGCATATACCTTTTATCCTTCCAGTGTGCATCCCCCACTGGTGCCAGTGATGAGGATTGAGGTCTCTTGATTGCTGGTCCATTGGTGGGTCATCACAATGGAGTTCTAACTATTTGACCCAGTAGGGCCATGGCCCCTGCCTTAAGCTGCAACAGGGTCATTATGACTTATATGTTCCAGAGACCTGCCTGAGAGACATAGTGAAGCGGACTTTAATTTCCTCCTTGCAGCCTTACTCTCAGAGTAGCTACAAGTCATTTATGGTACTTACTGCAGTTCCTATCATGCAATGCACTACTGGCTAGTCCACTGCTATTAATAACTGCAGTATATTGCCTCTCCTGTGGCTTACAGTATTAGCTGCTCAAGCTTCTGTAGTTGTAATCTGTTCAACACAGTTTTCAACTGAAATTTAGTTCAACTTAGTCACTTTTTGGAGTACTGCTCCAGTTACTTTTGCTGAAGATGAGATAAGGTTTACTCTGAAGGATATTATACAGGTACTGTCACAATTGTGATGGAATGTAATACTTTATATTATAAGCAATTCATTTTTCTTTTTGTGAGAATAAGCTGTCTCAACACTTGTCTGACCCCCTTTTCAAATCCTACTGTTTTAGGCTACTCTCGTCAAAATTAAAAAAGTCAAAGTAAACTTTGTCATTCAGAAATCACACAAGTGCAAAAACTGAATGAAATTCTATATCTCCTGACTCAATGTGCAGACAACATACAGACTATTTTCACAGACATTTACAGATGTAACACCTGGCTATTACATCACAGACATGCAGGCAGACAGACTAATATTGCACATAAATAGAAGCACATTTTAACACTTTTTGAACTGAACACTTACTTGCATGAGACTTTAGTATTGCACAGATACCTGGTTAAGACATTGCATCGATCCTTGCACAGAAAGAGACATTGAGTATTGCACTGTGAACATTAGAGCATTGCATTATGGGCCTTAGAGTATTGCACTATGGTTAATTTATGAATTTGCATGTATTGCACTGAAAGAAGAGATATTTTATTGCATTGCTTACTGCCCTAGATGGCCTATAAGTTACAGTCACGGTGAATATTGCACTAAGTATTAGGTGAGACTGGTAACTAGGTTCTTGCACAAATTGAGACAGTTTTTACTGACTCAGTTGGACATCATGGAGTGTACTGGTTATTAGAGCTCATCAGTCTGATGACATTATGGAAGAAGCTGTTCCTGAATCTCATTCTGCAACGTATGCTTCAGAAGTGCTTTCCGGATGATAGATGCAGGAACAGTCTGTAAGTAGGGTGCGTGCAGTCTTTAATTATTCCTCTGGACCTGCTGAGACATCTGGATAAGTACAAGTCATGGATAGGTGGTAGGGTGGTCTTAATGATCCTCTCGGATGTCTTCACCACTCTCTGGAGGGATTTATGCTCAGAGGTAGAGCAGCTTCCATACTATACTACGAGGTTGTTCATCAGGATGCTTTCTATCGTAGCTCTGTAGAAGGTAGTGAGAACGGCCGATGGGAGATTCACTGTCTTCAACCTTCTTAAAAAGTGCAGCCTCTGGTGCACTTTCTTGACTATGGCACTTGTATTTGTGTTCCAAGACAAGTCCTCATCGATGTGCACTCCCAGAAACTTCATGCTTCTCACTCTTTCAACTGTTTCCCCATTGATGGTGAGGGGAGAATGTTCCTTGAGATTTTTCCTGTAGTTCACAATTATCTCTTTTGTCTTGTTCACATTTATAGGTTCATAGGTTCATAGGTTGATACTAGGCTATCTGCCCCAGGGCATTTACAAGCCTAGCCAAAGTGTGTTTGGCTTTTGCCACCCTTCTTAGATTAGTTTACTGTGCCTCTGTATAGTAGGTCACAGAAGAGAGCCCATTTAAGGTTAGTTTACTGTGCCTCTGTCTAGCTGAGACACAGAAGAGATCCCAGGGGTAAATTTACGATCTCCCATCCAAACGTCAAGATTCTTCTTGAAGAGGGTCATTGAGGGGCTCTGTCTGACATGGATTGGGATTTTGTTCCAGAGTGAGAGGAGCATCTGGGATATGAATCTGTCCCTCCAGCATGTTCTATTTATTTCTGTGCTGAGGTTTAAGTCACTGGAGTGTGTAGTTCTGATGGATTTGGATTTCTTGAGGTGGAGCATGTCCATTAATTCTGGGTTGGACATGGCTTTATACGTCAGGCACAGATCGCCTCTGAGTAGGTGGTAAGCAACTGAGTAGAGCTGGAGTTTCTTTAGCCTAACTGCGTAGGGCATCTGTTTGAGTCCTTTGATCCTCTTGGTGAGGTACTTTTGGGGTCTTTCTAGTTGTAGCAGGTGTCGGGTAAGGTACATCCCAAATGGGGCATTGTATTCAATTATGGGCCTGATGAGTGATGAGTAGAGGGGCACAATGACCTCTCTTGATCTAGATGTGAACCCCTTTGTGATAAGGTGGGCTATATAGAATGTCTTTCTAACCACTTTGGCAATGTGATTGTCAAAGGAGAGATTGCAATCTACTTGGGTCCCCAAATCCCTAATTACTTCTTCCGTACTTAATGGATTACTACCTATGTGGTAATTTGTGGGCACTTTGTTTTTCCCAAAGGGGATGACTATGCACTTTTTGGCATTTAGCTTTAGGCCATGGCTCTCGCACCAGTTATCTGTCTCTGTGAGACCTTTTTGGAGGATGCTTGTGTCAGCTGGCGAGTCGATTATGGCCCCCAGTTTGCAGTCATCTGCAAACTTTGTCAGCCATAGTCCTCCTGTGTTAGCCTGTACCTCAGAGAAATATATACCAAACAAGAGAAGTCCCAGGACTGAGCCTTGTGAGATGCCACTTGTAACTGGTTTAGAGTCTGACATGGCACCTGCAATTCTGACCATGTGGGTTCTATCCCTAAGCCACTTTGCAACCCATCTTGGGACATCTCTGTTGTGTCATCAGCAAACTTGATGATGTGATTTGTATCGTACCTGGCTGTAAATCATGTGTTAACAGGGTGAACAGCAAGGGACTTAGTACATAGCATCACTCAACACTGGAGTTCTGCAAAGATATCTGAGGAGTTATTTCCTATGCACACTTTCTGAGGTTTGTCTGTGAGAAGGTCAAGAATCCAGTTACATAGTGAAGTGTTGACACCCAGTTGGAGTAGCTTAATTACCAGATGAAGTGGAATGACTGTGTTAAAAGCAGAGCTGAAGTCAGTAAATAGTACCCTCGCAAAGGTGTTTTTATTCTCAAGGTGTTCCAGCAACAGATGGAGTGCTAGAGAGATGGCATCTGCCGTAGAGCTGTTTGCTCGGTAAGCAAACTGCAGAGGGTCAAGATCAGCAGGCAGCCCAGATGTTAGGGCATCTTTGACCACCCTTTCAAAACACTTCATCACTGTGGAGGTGAGGGCTACAGGGTGGTAGTCATTCAGGCAAGATGGTGAAGACTTCTTTGGTAATGGAATGATTGTTGTATCCTTGAAGCATTTCAGAACTATTTGCTGACTCAGAGAGTTACTGAAGATATCCGTGAGGACATTTGTTAGTTGCACTGCACAGTCCCTGAGCACACGCCCTAGGATGTTGTCAGCAACAACTTATAACAACTTAAATAAACAAACTTAAATAAAAACTGATATGCACCAAGTTGAATTTTGCATAAAAATAGAATTTACTACCATAAAAGAAATAAATTATCAACTTAATTTTGAGCTGCATTAAATTAATAAAAAATAACTTGCTGTACATCATGAAGCTAAGAAAAACATAAAATTTCTTACCTTAGTTCCTAGCAGTATATTAATGCATGCAAGATACTAAGTGCTCATTTTAAACAAGAGTTGAGTGTTTTGGTCCTTGATAGGCACTGTAGAATAGTTTTGTGTTTTACATCCATTGCGTGCATGTGTGTGTGCCTTCTGTGGAAGGATGGGCGCCGAGTTGGCAACTCAACACTGTAAAACTCCACTGTCAATCATGAGCGGACAGGTGATCCACTGTGGCTACCCCTAACCGGGAAAAGCCGAAAGAAGAAGCAGAAGAAAAAGATTTCTTTTGGAGATCCACAAAATGAATGATTCCTTATACGTGGATGTCAGGTCCTCTTGTAGGCTACATTCCAGTTCAGTTGTAGGGAGTCCTGGATAAATGCCCCTGTCTGGCACACTCCACTTTCCCTCACTGAGAATGGATCTGCCTTTTGGATTTGCCAGTCACAGAATGGACAAGATGCAATATCACATTCTTTGGTTCCTTTTTTAGAGTACACGAAGTTATGTTAACCCTTCAACAGAGCACTTTTAATGTCTGCCTGCTTGACAGCTAGCAGAATTGGAGCAGGAAGATGAATATGTCTGCAGAAGTCTGAAGTCTTGCATTGTTTACATCTGATTCTGCTTGACTTGAGCAAAGGTCTGTCTGGCTAGTGTCTGAATCCAAATAACTGAGTTCTGTTTCACTGCAGTATATATCTTTCCAGGAGAGACAGGGTTTGTAATTTATT
Source organism: Protopterus annectens (assembly GCF_019279795.1). Taxonomy (NCBI): domain Eukaryota; kingdom Metazoa; phylum Chordata; order Ceratodontiformes; family Protopteridae; genus Protopterus; species Protopterus annectens. The sequence goes on from NC_056731.1 coordinate 386,841,125, forward strand.
TGTTCTGTCTCTACAGTTGATGAAGTTCAACATTTGCTATAGCTGTTTATTTTTCCACACAACATTATCTCTTTGACAATCAACATATTCAAAAAGAGGAGAGAACTCAAGAGAACACTATCTTTACATCCTGTAAGTTTATCACTAGTTTTTGATCTTTTGACACCTTAATGACCAAGAAGCAGAATGGTATATAGTTTTATGTATGAAGCTCAGATACACAACTCAGATGACATGGAGATAGTTAACATATGGGATCCTGTGTTTTAGTTTCATGTTGCATGCTTTTGGACATTCCAGAGGCCTCTTTATTAGGAAAGCACACCTTAATTGCATGCCTGTCATTGAAGCTGGAACACATTTGTTTAACTAATTCAAGCCTAAAATGCCTTTTTTTATATATTTCCAGCTCAAATTCATAGCTCTTTATGGCGTCCAGACTTTTTTTTTTTTTTTTTTTTGGGGGGGTGGGGGGCAGGCTTATGTAACTAATCAACTTACCACAAATAATTAGCAGTATTAGAAAGTGCAAAAAGTTATTAATAAAATGACAATATTATTAATCTAGGATATGCTTCAGTAGAGAAAATAATCCCTATGTGTCACTTTTTATTCATATTTTCTTGCTTGTGTTTATATTTTCATAACTGAATTGAATGAGATCATATTATTGAGGGGTATGGTCTGACATGTCATGGTGAGAGACAGGGAAATTCATTGTCAGCCTTCATTTATATCACATTACACCGGAGATATTGCTAGGCATTTGGTATAAAATAAACAATATTTCCATACATACTTAGCATTTCAAAAACAAGTACAAACCATTGCATGACATGAGGTAAAACCTTAGAAGTTGTTGACGGAAACTATCTTTCATATTTGCACTGTAAGTTGCACATCTTTGGAGATATAATCAGTGATGTTTATACTGATAATTATGCAACTAAGCATGTGTTTTTGTATTTCTATAAATCTCAATAAACATCTACTCAGCCAGGAATTTCTTGCCGTCACATGAAAGCTTGTGTCTGGTTAACAAAAATATTCTAACAATATATGTCTAGGTAGCACAGTTTCCAAGATATAAAAATGTATTTGTGAAAGTATAGCAAAATATATAATTTGGCGTTTGTGTTCATTATGCTATTTATGGAAAGACTATGAATGTACAAACTATTACTACTGTAAAGAATACTTCTTACTGATAACATTGGTACTTGTGCAGTTTTAGTAGCTGTCATTGTTCACAAACAATTTACATTTATCTTATGTGTTTAAGTTTATTTTTCAGAAAATGCTCGAGAATGTGTATGCTGCTAGAGGTGTAACATCCACAACCACATAGATGTTAATGAGTTAAATGGCATGGCCTTATATTCTCTATTTTCAGTATTTTTGTCACATTTTATTTATTTATTTATTTATTTTTGTTTTTAGCCAGGCTTTGTTGACCTAACTGGATTTATTTCCATTTTTCCGGGGAGAAGGGGGAGAATCTAGAGTCTACCAGATACAACATAACAAAAAAAAAAAAAAAAAAAATTCATAATAACAGATTATATATCTATATATATATTTTTTTATTTATTTTATTTTATTTTATTTTACATTTGTTGACCGGGCTAGTCTAACTGGATATATTTCCATTTTAATTATATGGCAGAAAAAACAAGATTAATACACAGTAATATATGAAGGCAGAATTAATAAATGCAATCAAGACACAGTATCACAGGCATAAAGCATGCAATGCTCACTGGCATCAAGAACGACAATAGTAAGGATAACCATGGATACCAATATTAGGAATAAATGCATTTTATTTCCTTTTCATTTAAAAGGTTATTCTTTCATATTCCCCTTGCTGAATGTATATGCTACAGCTGTCTGCATTCAATACCCAAAACAGAGAAGAAAATTAAAGTCACTAAAGTAAATTCTCAGTTAACCAGCACCCATGGGATCGGTAGATGCTGGATAACTGTACTTTCTGGTTGCTTGAGAGTTAATATTAAAAATAGGCCTGACTAATACTGTACCCTATACTATTTGTTTGGTTTGACTTGTTCTCAGGTTGGGGAGAGAGGGAATTTATTCCTATCTTCCTTTTTAAAACTCTAAAAACATAAGGTGTTTCTGCTGGGGGACAGAAAGTGCAACACATGAAAATTGTAATGTATTTTTTTGATTTATTTTTTTTTACGGTAACTTGAGAGTGCTGATTGCTTGAGTTCCAGTTAACTGAGAGTTTGCTGTATTTAATCTTTTGGGCACATAGCAGTTCTTGTTAATTGTTCAGAGTCTCCCTTTACATCTTTTGTGCTTGTTGCTCATTTACCACTTTTTATTTTGAAAAGGTTGTAGCTGATTAATGAGAACCCATTTTTGTAAAGCTTCACCATTGCTTTCTCTTTATTCCTATCTAATGGGCCACTAGGAAATCTAATTTCATATTAAGGATGGTCCATCCCAGCTTGGCAGAAATTTCTTTGTTTATTCCTTTTCCCTGTTGTAGTTAAAACAGAATACCTTGTCACCAATTTGGTATTTCCTGGGGCTGGCCTTTTTATTATAATAGGTTTTGTAGGCCTGCACATTACATTTACATTGCTATTGGCAAAGGCAAATTTTTAAGTGCTGCCTTAGACAGGTCACATAATCATGGGGAGTGGTGGCATGTGCCAGACGTGCATCTTCTGTAGCATACAGAAGATGCAAAGGTAGCACCATTCTCTTAGCAGTCATCATCTCAAAGGATGAGACACCTGTGGATTTATTGGGAGTGGCACAGATGGCTATTAATACTATGAGTAACTTAACATCCCACTTTTCTGTAGAACTGAAGTGCTTCTTTCATATATGGTCTGGCTTGCTCTTTTTACCTGACCCGAGGATTACGGCTAATGGGACACATGAAATTTCCAAAATTTCCCATACATTTTTTATCACCTCATTAGTGGAATGTGATCTCCTATGAGATTCTATCCTCATGGGTAATCTCCAGCAAATAAACACATGGTTGATCAGCAGCTGGGCAGTTGTTTCTGCAGTGTTGCTAGGGGCAGGGAAGCATTCAATCCATTTTTGTAAGTTTACTGGTGACAGTTAAGTACTGATTACCTCTAGAAGACTTGATTACTGGGCCAGTCCAGTCAGTTTGGAGGTCAGATCAGGGCATTGTGATTCCTCTTGCCTAAAGTGCCCCATGTCTAGGGGAAACTTCCTGGAACTTGCAGTATGTCATACATCCCAGTATGTAATTAGTAATATGACAACACATGTGAGGCCAGTAAGCTACTTATTTTAGTGTCTCAGAAGTTCTTCTCTCTCCACATGGGCCCCTGTTGGTTCATCATGCGCATGTCATATGACACCATTGTGCCCCAGAGTTACTGCCAACTGGAATATACGTGAGATATCACAAATCCTTATCAGGAGACCATCCTTTAAGAGAATTTTTTTTGTGGTTATACATTGCCTTTAGATCATGGTTGTTTTGCTGGTCACTTTCAGCAAGCTTGTTTGCCTTGGTTTTCTGAAAGAAAAAATAACAGTTTCATTTTCCTGCAGCGTTTTTACTAAGTCAAAGTCAGGATTGTCATTAGACAAGTGTAAAGGGTCTATATTAGAACATCGAAGTGTCAGGTCTTCGAATGTTCTAATATCGACACCTAGTAACCGAAAGTTGAAAATAGCGAATTTTTAGATAACCGAATTCTTCCTAGGGAAGGAATTCGGTTGTCTGTTATTGTCGCTTTGCTATTTTCAGCTCTGTGGTGGAAAGTTACAGTCGGGTTCAGGTAAGTGTGCGATTGTGTGGACGTGAGGGTTAGGGTGGGATAAGTGAGTTAGTGTTAGGGCGCAGGTCAGGTAAGTGTGCGAATGTTTGGACGTGAGGGTTAGGGTGGGATAGGTGAGTTAGGGTTATGGTGCGGGTGAGGTGTGTGTGTGATAGTGACGGACCTTAGGGTTAGGGTTTGGGTTAAGGTAAGTGGCTAGATAGTGGTGCATGTACAGTTTAGTATAGGTTTAGATGTAAGATTTTAGGTGTATGTGTGTGGATTGCTGTGTGTTTGGTGTGTTTGTGTTGTGTGTATGTGTTTTGGAACAGCAAATTTTTTCCCTAGGAAAAAATTCGATGTTCTAAGTTTTTGGTCTTACCAGTTTTCAGTTACTAGGTGTCGATATTAGAACATTTGAAGACCTGAAACTTCGATGTCCTAATATAGACCCGTGTAAAATATACTCCTATTCCTGCCTTTTCTGCTGATGGGTAACTGCATTTACACTTGCTTGGCCTAGAATAAAGTCCCAGGTTTTATCCTTTAAGACACCTTCCTTAGCCAGAGCATCATGTAGGCCATTTCCAGCTTTGTCTACTCCTTGCACTTTTGAGTGGTCTTTGACCTTTTTCAAGTACACTGTTAAGCTATGATCTTGTATGACCTGATCTGTAGGTAGGATTAGTTTAACATGCATAACTGTTTTTCCTTTAGAGTTGAGTATGCCCTTTACTTTACAGCCTGGCAACTGTGTAAGAAAGTTGCATCTAGCATAATCAGAGACTGTAGAGATTACAAGATCCTGCAAACTGAACAGGACTGTTGCCTCATCATCATCATCAACCCTCTTTTTCCCATTTTCTACATGGGGTGGGGTGTTGTGTCAGCTGTTGCCATCTCTCTCGATTCAATGCCACTCTCCTTCCATCTTTGACACTCACTCCTAACTGCTGAACTGTCACCTGTCTTCTCTCACAATCCATCCACATCTTTGCTGGATTCTCTTGTTTCCTCTTGCCTTCTTCCTGTCTGTCCCAAATCTTCTTCACCAGATTGCTTTCTGCTTTTCTACACATATGCCCAAACCACCATAATCTGTTCACTTTGACCTTTTCTGCAATTGGAGCTACTTCGGCTTCTGTTTTTATGTCCTCATTTCTTCATCTGTCCCACAGTGTGCATCATACCACTAATCTCAGGTACTTCATCTTCATCACCTCTAGCTTCCTTATCTGCTCTGCCTTTACTGCCCAGGTTTCTGTACCATACAGTAGTACTGGTCACGCCATTATATACCTTACTTTTGAGCTTCTTTGGCATTCTTCTGTCATATACTATACTTACCAATCTGTGCCAGTTGGCTGCAGCCACATGAATTCTAGCTTTGGCCTCCTCATTCAGACTTCCTTTCTCCTCAACCACCCCTCCCAGATACTTGAAACTGTTAACCTACTCAACTATTTTCCTTTCTATCTCAATTCTCAGCTTCTTCTGTTGCCTGTACAACTACATATACAACTGCTAACTGAGCATACTGATTAGTTTGGTGTCCAAACAGATACTTGGTAGCAGGACATGGCTTATCTTCATTCCATATTAGCCCCATGACACTGTACTGATTTCCATCTTGACTGAAACAGCAGCTCATCCACATACGCTTTAGGAAGGTCTTTGCACACATTTTCATCACAATGGTAGTGTTTGTTTTGCTGCCTAGCAATGTCTAATGCTGAGTCCTGCTGAGGTGGTTTCTAGAACTCTTTAGATTTTGTGCAGTCATGAATTTGCAGATTTGCCAGTCCATGGGCAATTGGGCTTTTTTCTCTTTTGGTATATTTTCTTTCCAAAGGTTGATCCAGGAGAGGTAAAGTCCAAGCCCCAACTCAGCTTCTAGACACATTACCATCCTTCAGTGTTTGACTTCCCGGGAAAACAATGGGCTAATGTTGTATCTGCACCACAACCTTTTTACCACAAATATAATTATTGAATCTCTGTACTGCCCATACATTTAAAAGATAGCCTTTTCACACTCAAAGAACATTTTTTTCTACCTCACTCAGGGCCTGCTATAACAAGGTGATCAGAATCATGTTTAAGACAACAGTGATGCTTTTGTCAGTATACCCTGTTTTTATATAGAAATCCTTGCCATCTGTGGATATGCCAAGCATGGAGCCTGGCTTAAGCTGTCCTTAAAGTTTTCATAGCTTTTTCTTGCTCTTTCTTCCATACCTAGGGTTCTGATTTCTTAGAAACTTGGTGGGATAAAACACCACTTGTGCATAGTCCTGAATAAACTGTCTAGAGTAATTGTGGATACCTAGGAAGCTTCTTAGCTCCTCAGGGTTTTTGGAGCATTGATAAGTTGGATAACCTCTGTTTTGCTGTTTTGACGGCATAGCCCATCTGGTCTGATTTCATACCCTAGACAGCTGACCTGGTTTTTGAACTACTGTTTTGTGAGGGACAATTTGGCCCAGCATTTTTAGCTGGTTTAACACATAAGTGACTTCATCCAGATGTTCCTTAAAAGGGTTGCTTTTGATTAGCACATCAACCACGTAAGTCATATTTCCTCTACCTTCTGCATTAGCTAAGGCCTTTTGTAGGAAGGTATTGAAATCTACAGGGGAAGTTCAGGTACCCAAAAAGAAACCTATTTCAGGTGCATTATTTTCTACCTAATATGACATCTAGTTTGTATTGGTCTTGGAGGTGGACTTTCAAGGTCCAGAATCCATTTGAGATGTCCATTGTCATGAAGGTAGGGTGTTTACCATGCAGTACTGCTGTGTCAGTGTTTGAATGATTTTCTTATACAGCTGGGTTTGTTTCTTTAGTACCAGATGCCAGACCTCTGGTATTTATCTCAGATTGTACTACATCCTGTCTTTACACACATACCACATGTACCCTCCGTCTCCATGGAGATGGTTCCTGAGAGTTTCCAAGTACTGACACATCTTGCACATCAGACTCACAAGAATCACTTTACTCACTGTATCATCTTTTTTTTTTAAATATCACAATTCTGTTTGCTTATAAACCTTTGTACTCTTTCCAAAGGGAAAGGGATTATTTACCTGTGACCAAAAGACCCCATAAAAATAGGCCTAAACTTTTTTGTCAGATCGTTTCCGATTAAGAAAATTATCTTCTGGCTTACTGGTAACATACATTGGATGATCACTTCCATTTTTCCAAACTTTAGCTTTATCCATACTTTTTCTAAGTTTGTTTGCTCCCTCCATCACAAGTAGGCTACAACCTGCAGGCCATCCGGTAGAATTTTTAGTCTCTTTGAATCTTTTAATGCTCTGCTCAGCTTATTATAGAAACGTCTTGACATTAAGAGTTACATCAGCTCTATTATTGCTTCATGCCTTAAGCTGCTTTTCACATTTACATCTATGTGGAACCTGTCTGCACTTCCTTAAGGATTAAGATGAGTATGTACAATTTGTTTTGCTCTATCCTTTGCAACAAGACAATAGCAACACTACTGACAGTGGAAGCTTTAGATGTTTACTTACACATTTTGTTTATTTTTATTTGTTTACAAGAGTAGAGCACTTATCTCAGTGAACCATTTCCTGTGAGAGTTCACCTTCAGAGACAGTGTTTTGTACTGCCTTTACCATATATATTTCTTTCAAATTAGTAACCATAAGAGAATGGATTAGTTCAGCAGCCTGAGAGGAGACAGAATAAACTGGTCAGTTATTATTGGGAATATTGCTCTCAGTAGTGGTAGGATTGCTGAGTAATCCAGACTCAGGAGGACGGAAACCAGGAGGCACTGAGGATTTTTGGTTCCAGAAAGTTTGGAACAGGAACTTCATATCGTCTGCCTGTTTCTGTATAAGTTGGACTTCATCCTGTGAGTTGCATATTCCTTCTCCTGTTCCTTTTCTGTAAAGGGAATTAGGTCTGCTTTTGGGCTGGACTCTTTTGTAGTGTTGGTACCCATCTCTTGTAGTCCCTGCCAAGATCATGTCTCTGTCTCCCTCCCTATCGCTTGTCATTTTGTCTGCCTGGACCCTTCTTCTGTATGACTGTCAATGGCTAGAATATCACGGGGGACACAAGGTTTTGGAGGTCTAGGCTGCAAAGTCGAATGCAATGGAAGCTCTGGAGCAGGAAGCATTTGCTAAGTGGCAGGAGAACTGGTACTAGCGTGTGCCTGAATAGGGGTACTAACCTGATTAGGTTGTTTAATTTTGCCTAGTTTATTGCCTTTTGAATGAGGTAGTTCAGTTCCCTCTATGCCAAGGGTATCAGAATATTTCACTTATAGTACCTGAGCTTGGGTAACAGGTAATTTTTTTCTCCCTTAGAGGTGGCAAGGCTTCATCTCTCTTAGTGGACTCCCAGATATCTACTGCCCTGTCTACAATACACTGCATGGTTTGAGGTTTCTTCTAGGGATTAATGTGCCCAAATATGGTATAGTAGGCTCTGGAAGTAGACATCTTGAAAATCATCAGTCTCTGTATCTGAAAAATCATCAGCTCCAAAATAGACATCTCTAACTGGTTATAGAATTCCAGGAGGTTCTGATTTATATTACATTTCAGGGCATCTACAGCTTGTCTGGCCCCTCTCCTACAGCAATACTTCCCAATCTCCATTTTTGAAAACTCATACAAACACTGCAGGTCATTTTTATCTTCCTGTCTATTTTCTTGTTCTCTATGGACTACCTTATAATGAAACTTTGTTCCTTTTTACTGGTTATGAATAAAGCTGCAAAGCACTCATTTAACCCTTTTAATATGCAGGAAATATCACCCTTTTTGCTTTGGAAATGAGCTTACTGGTATGACCTGTAAGACCTACATAGCAATGTTAGCGGGTTACAAACCCTCGTTCCCTCTTACTTACCCTTATATTAAAGGTAGATCGGGGATCGTCACTATTAGAATCAAAGTCACTTTGGCATTAGTTCTCTTCTTAGCCATACATTTTCTAGGTAGCTTCTCACTGAGGGTACAAGGCTTTCAGTCTGGTCATTTGAAATCTTGTCCCGCTCCTTCACTACAGTAACTACCACAGCTGGTGCTTCTATTCTGGCTATCAGCTCTGACTTAATTACATCCATTTGCTGCGTCAATTGTCCTAGGTCCCTCTTGTCTTTGTTATTCAAATTCAGACTGCCAGTTCTTTAAGTAAGCCATATTACTCTAAATCCTCTCAACACAGGTTTCTTTATCTAAAGGTAAGATTTCAAATCTCTAATCTATGCTAGCAGCATGTCTTTGTGTGACTAAGCCTTTCACACATTTTAATCTGCAGTTCAAGTAGTGCTTTTAACTTTTGGACTTTCACAGACAGATACCTGCTATCATCCCTTAGCCTAACCATCTCTCTCTCTCTCTCTGACTTCCTTGCATTTGTAGGGGTTTCATAGAAAGATGGAGACTCAGATTTAATCTTCATACTAGTGACTGCAACATTTTTCAAATGTGCTGATCAGCAGGATATTGGCTCAGGATCCCCTGCGGGCATCCATGCAGCATACTGGTTTTGCACTTTCTTGACTAATCTTCACAGCTGCCAAAAGGTTAGTTATGTTATCTAAAACATGACAGCAGCAATATCACACATTTTAAAACAAGACACTTGCACTACAATATTCTATAGGTTCATAGGTAAGTGCTAGGCAGGGTGCCCTTAAAGGCAATTTTAAATCTAGCCAGTTTCCCTTTTTCTGCTCGAAATAACCTATAATATTGGGCTAAGGATTGGTGAAAGCCACGGTGGTGCAGCGGTTAGCGTTGTCGCCTCACTGCAAGTTCTCCCGTTCGATTCTCGGCTGTAGCACCTTCTGTGTGGAGTCTGCATGTCCTCCCCATGGTCGAGTGACGTTACAGACATGCAGGTAGGTGCGAGCATGAATGGGCGTGCCTTCTTTGAAGGGTGGGCATAGGGCTGGCAACTTGGTACCATAAAAATCTACTACCAATCATGAGCGGACTGGAGTTTTGCTGTGGCAACCCCTAACCGGGAAACGCCGAAAGTCTTTAGAGCCGCAATGGTGCAGCGGTTAGTGTTGTTGCCTCACAGCAAGAGGTTCTTCCATTCAATTCTTGACTGGCGCACCTTCTGTGTAGAGTCTGCATGTCCTCCTGCAGTCGAGTGAAGTTAAAGACATGCAAGTAGGTGCGAGCGTGAATGGGCGTGCCTTCGTTGAAGGTTGGGTGTTTTTAAGATTAGGACCCCTTCTAAAGGTAATGGAAAGATCATGCCCTAGTTTCTTATTCACCTCAAAATCCTGTTGTATGATAGTTTTAATTGAATAATTTTTATGGTCATTAATTAATCAGTACACTTTTCAGGTGTCTGAACGTATATATAATTACTGGGTGGTATTTTGAATATGTTTGAATTTGGGCTGAAGAAGCTGGCGCATTTTGGCCGGTGAAAGCGCTTACCATTTAATTGTGAATAAAGGAGTCTTGTTTCTGTAGCCTTCTTGCCTTTTTGTTTTGTGGATTTACCAGTTTGTGTTCTTTTGGCTTGTTTTTTCGAACCATGGCTAACAATATCGGTCATGCCTACACTTGTTTTCCTTTTCATTTAAAAGGTTATTCCTACAGTACTTTGTTTTATTTTCCTTTTCTTGCTGACATGCGGTATAAGATTCATAATGAATGCAATAATAACAAATTAGTGTGGAGTTGTCAGTCTCAGCCAGTATAAAAACAAACACCTGAATGCATACAAAATATACTGTGATATGAAGTAACATATGATCAATAAGATTTGTTGCAAAAATTTTCCAGTTCAGTGGTATGGTAAGGAATACTTAACTATGGTCACAGATAGATGTAAAATAAGCACAGAGAAATGAAACATGAATGTGTGCTGAGTGGCAGGAGGCACAGATGGATAGAGAAATGATTCACTTGGCTGAAATTAAAAAAAACATAACAAAACACAATTTAACTCATAAATGTACTAAAATGTAACTGTAGTTCAGTGTCACGCCCAAAATGAAGGGCGAGACAAGAAGAAAAATAAAGCTAGAACATTTTGTGGACTGGAATGGGGAGGAGTTTTGGGTGGGAGGGCATTACAAGAAACTGAACAAGCTATATGGGTTGTGCATCTTCTCTGTACATGCATCCAATGGGGTTTCCATAAGGTATTACTGATTTCTTCCCACCTTCCAAAACTTGATGCTCAGTGACAATGTAAACCATCACTACATGCAATCTTTACTGCTGTCCTGGAGTCATGAACAGATGCACATGGATTAGACCACTTACCCGGCTGAATGAATAATTCATTAAAGCAGTGTGAGTAATGCTGTTACTGCCACTGCTGGGCATTCTAATGAAGTTTAAAACTCTTATGTGGTTTTGAGAAAACAGACTGATATTAACAGGGTAACAGAATTAACTGGACAAGGGACTCCAAGAATTCGGAGCAGGTGCAGAAGGTGACTGGAAACCCATGAAGGAAGAAAGGAATAATATGATTTGAGAATGTATGGTGTTGTTTAGAAATCTTTCATGTTTTTGACCACCAGTTTTCCCACAGCTAGTAAAGCCATCCCCACTGACTCATTTGTCCCATACTCTCTACCATTTGAGAACTTTGAGCATGGGGGGATGAGAGATGGAATAGAGAGGAGGCAGACAATTCTACTGGGTTTCATATTATATATAAGCCTTTAAAAGAAAAACATGGCCCGCTTAGTATTTTCTGCAGTACCTCCCAGAGATGCCGTTATGTATAGAGTAGCTAACTTACAATTTTTTTTCATTTTACTTATTTACTCATCATTTTTAAACAAAACTAGAGCATTTATTCACCTGGATCATTATCATGCGCAACCAGAGGGAATATAACCAAAGAAACAATAAACTTTAATGAATATGAGTGCAATAGTAGTAATTAGCGAGCATGCAGAGAAGTATTAAATCAGGGTAGTGTGCAGCAGCAATGAACACAATCAGAAGTAGACGATGCAAGAATCTGATCAATAAAATATGTAGGAAGAACAGCTGTACACTGTCATAACACGAAACAATATAGTTTCTATGAAGAAAATAAAATTATTTTTATTTTATCTTTTGTTGACTGTGTTAGTCCCACTAGGCTATTGGCATCTTTTCCGCTAAGACCCAAGGTGTTTTTATACTGTTAGGGGAAATTTGATGAGGGCATTAAGGAAGCTTCCCCCACTCTTTTCAGTAGGTACTGTGGGATCTTTTACATTTCCAAAGCTAACACAAATTAAGCAGAAGTGACCTTGATTTAAAGTCTCATTTACAGGAAAACTCCACCCTCTCCTACAGTTTAAATCAATCCTTTGGTTTCTTTTCCCCTTACACTATAGTTCCAGTACTGTGTAAATAGCAGAAACCTGCTTGTACTTTTTAAAACTTTTATTTCCTTGCATTGGAACAAAGGAAGGGAAAGCCCAGTTATTGTCTTTTAAGCTTAAAGTCTCACATACTTTGCAGAGGAATTTGTCTTTACCTGCATGATATATTATAGGCACAATTCAATCTGTAGTTTACCCTGTCATGTACTACAGTAAATCTTAGCTGGGCAATTAATTCTGCTAATTTCAGGAACACAGCAGCTGATATATAAAAAAAGACAGAAAACTGTGGAACTGTTTTCCACTGTTTTTATTGTAGATAAGTGATGTGTTAAGTTCTCCTCCTAACACATACCAAAACAAAGCAATTAGATCAGTCAAGGGTTTAAAGGCAATTGTCAAATTTACATAAGCAGCAACACAGTATTGAAATGCTAAGCTTTAAATGTTGGTTATTTATAATAATCCATATGTTAAGATAACAAGTGTAGTATCAAAGATTTCTGTGACATTTAGTGAAAAGTCAGAAAATATTTTTTTCTTGTAAAGTATCAACAGATTTACCATTTTCAAATCCCCCCCCCACACACACACAGGACAGAAAGAGGGACAAGAGGCAACCCTATAACTAGGTGCATTGATAATGTTCATAAAAAGTTCTTTTATGCGTTTTTGTAACATCCTCCCACAGGGGGATCCATATCTGGTACAGATCAATAGTAAGAGATTCCCAATGATTTTGAGTCAGTCCTTATATTGTTATAGTTCTAGAGCATTATGTAATCGACAAAGGAAACATGACTATTGATAGAAACCATAATATACAGCTGAATGTACTTTAACATATGTTTACTATGTACTCTTGCATTAAAAACATTAAGAAAAGGAAATCAAAAGTAATTAACCATGTTTAAATGCACACACATGTGTGTGTGTGTGTGTGTGTGTGTGTGTGTGTGTGTGTGTGTGTGTGTGTGTGTGTGTGTAGACACACATATACAGTTACACAACATTCCCATTTTCACTTGTTTTTCATTACAGGACATGAAGTACACACACACAGGCATATAATCTAGTTCTCCATTACACACACGCATACACACACACAATATATATATATATATATATATATATATATATATATATATATATATATATATATATATATACTCACACACACACACACACACACACACACACACATATGTGTGTGTGTGTGTGCGCAAAATGGGTACATACAATTCATTATTTATAATAAACATAATATAGCAGAACTAATTATTAATGTATACATTCTAATAAATGTTGCTTAATTTTACTTATTCACTGTCACACATTGGCTATGTGTTGCACATGCAAGCTTTGTCAATGTCTTTATGTCAGTATATTTTTCTTCGTATTGCTAAGTGCATTTATTACTTGTTATTATCTTTGCCAATGTAGCTCTAGTCATGGCTGAAATGGGTCCTGGGACCAGTTCACTTTCCTTGTTACCAAATTATAAATAAATATGAAATAGGAAAAAGGGGGGTGAATATGACAGAAATAGACAAGGAACTAGTAAAGCACATTTTAATTTTGCATCATTCACGAGAGAGAGAAAAACATCCCAGTGAAGGCATTGGGAAGTAGCAGACAGATTTAGTTTGGAGTCCTACTACTTGTCACCTTGTAAATGTGCAGCAAGGATCATTTGCTGCAATGAGAGTTTTCATACCTTAGCATGAGAGTGTGGAGGAAGGTCTGTCAACTACAAAAGAATCCCTTCACAAAGGCCTGCTATTTATATACTTTATTTTGCTGTAAGTAACGAACACCTATTTATAGCATAGAACAAGCTCTGACAGACACATAAATGAGGCTCAGTCGGAGAAACATAGACATAGCTTTGTTGCAGAGGGTGTGTTTAGATGACAATGCTTCAGAGTCCTGCCATTCCATCTTCATGGCATAAGAAAACAACACCTCTTCCTTATGTCTAGCATGACTCATATAAAGAGGACTTGAAATGTATTATGGGAAGAAGGAATGAAAGCATGGAAACAAGATCATGTTACCAAGGCAGACTCTATCATATGCCATTTTGAGGAAAACACATTAAACTTGTAAAATAATCACTTGGAATGATTTTGAGGCATTAAAGTAGCTCAGAAAACAAAGATACAATGAAAAAAAACAGTTTTTTTGAATTCTAAGCTGGAGTTTTCCTTTAAAAAAATGACAAACAAGATTGCAGCACCCCCTAATGCTGCATTGCTGTGTCAGCAATCCAAACACCTGGAACAGAACCCATAGCTTTCTGGTCGTTCAGCAACAAAGGTGATAAGGTGAGAGTGCCACATGTTGCACCACTGACACTGCTGTTTATATAGTATATACAATTGTTAGACACCTAAGATGAAGGAGAGTAAGACATGAGTAAAATGAGGGGAGAATGGAAAAGGAGGGAGACAGAAAAAAGAAAAATGAAAGCAGAAGAGTGGGGGGCTGTAGTGCAGCAAGGCTAGGGTAATTGCTAGGGGTGCAAAGTGTTAGGAGGCATGATCAAGAGGCTAGCTGTGCATTTTTTCTGTACTAAATGCTGGTAAAGAAAGGCACTTCAGTTCAGTGTTTTTGTTTTCTTTTTTGCTCATCACTTAAAGAGCTGGGGGAGGGCATTTTGGGGGCATACTTTGTTGAATTACTGTAGGAAGCCAATCAGCAGTAATCCAAAGATTTTTTTTCTTCACTTGAAGAGCTAGGGTGCCTTTCACAGTAGAAATCTCTTTTCCAGGCTCAGAAAATGTGAGCAGTATTACAGGAATTTTTGGATAAATTTATTGGTAACCCTGGTTATACCCAAATAGTGAAGCACCGTGTGGACATAAGAAATGATTCAGATTAGGTATCAGCAAAATATGTTATTGCTGTGCATTGAAGGCAAAACAATATATTTTTTTATTTATTAGTTTATATTTGTAAAAAAATGTTAAAGGAGAGGAATTGCTGGGGTTCCATGTCCGCACTGTTTCACACAGCACACCATTGGGTGGAGAGGGGATTAGGGTGGGAGGTGGAAGTGGATGGGTCAGCTGGGTCTTGACCAAAATGGTCCAAACTGATGTCTACAGTTGCTAAGGACAGCAATGTACAGAAAAAGATAGATACAATTTATGCCAGAAGAAACTATTTTTAGTATGGATAAGAGGTGTGAGAGTTTATTTCTCACAAGAACTTTACTAGACCTGCTGAGAAGATAGTCAGAGAAACAGGTGATTACTGGGTTATCCAGTATGTATAACTAGAGCTATCTTGAAGCAGAAAAAAGGGTGGGGTGACATTGAATTTAAAGCTTTATTTGGTTTTCATGAATAATTAATTATACATTGGCTGAGGTGTTTTAAGGGTTGGTGGGGCTTGACATTTTGCTAGAATATCACTTAATATTCTAAGTTTGCCTTAGAATAATTCCTAAAAGTTCCAGGGTTAGCTGGGGTCCTGGGTTTTCCTTTCATTTCAAATAAGGGAGCCTTATGGTCTGAATTGAGCAGTGAAGACATTATATTGGGGTGGCAGAGTGTTTTTTTTCTTATTTCAAAGGAGGCAGCTTTATGGTCAGACCTAACTAGTGAGAACATTACACAAGGGGTGCAACATTCTCATGTTTGTGTGGACCAGGACAAGGATGTTAGCACCTAGATTAGCTGCTTCAAGCTGTTTGTGTTTTCAAAGTCCAGGAATCTCTGGGCTTGCATGTCTGGAATTGTGTATGATTCCCAGTTTATAGTGGTGTTATTAAAGATGCCCATGCATATGGTTTTGGGTTGAATGGGGAGTGTCTCCAGTGTCTCCAGTCTGTTTAACTTTAGGTATCAACTGTGGTGCATAATATCTTCTAGATAGGAGAACACAGATCACAGATTCTATGCCATGTCAGGGCTAGCCACCTGACGGTGTAAAAATTGGATATAGGTAGCTTGGTTGCTTTGACTAATGCAACCAAAAATTGTGAATGGGTATTTGCCAGCAATAAGTGGGTTGAGAACCTGGCCTACTCCCTATGACAGGGACCCATGGTAACAACAGAAGGCGACTATGTACCCCTATTGCCCAGTGTCTGCCTGACATAAAGCTCAGCAGCCATGTCAACAATCTACTGGCCAGCCAGTGTCTACTTACTCAGCTTGGGTTACCTGGGATAGCTCAATTGAGAAAGCTGAACTTACAACCAATCAACCAACCAACCAAACATGAAGTAAGTCTAAACATGAAACTGTACACTTTGCAAGCTTTCGAAACCCTGGAAGATGCTGACATCTACATAGTCACAGAAACCTGGTTCAAAGCTGCAGAGCGCACCCCAGCATTACCTGGTTACTCATCCTATCATACATTCAGACCCCAAACTGTGGGCAGTAAAGCCAAAGGAGGTGGAGTTTTAATATATATCAAAGACATACACACCTCCAGGCTGTTCAAACAGTATGACACACAGGACACTCCAGGTGCAGGTAACCATTGACAAGACCCCTATTCAAATTATTGCTAGCTACCAGCCCTGAAATCTGACTCAAGATACCCAATCTAGGTACCTGGACCTCTTCAAATCTATCAAGATTCAACCCTTTACCCTGATCCTGGGTGACTTTAAATACCCAAACATAGACTGGAAGAACTACTCATGCCAGAATGTAAATGCCCAGAGATTCCTCAATTTTGTCAATGCAATGCTTTGGGACAGCTTACTGATATCCCCACAAGAGGTGATAAAACCAACATGAGTAACCACTGCAGCATCCCTACAGTATCATCCTCCCTGGTAAGATCCGACCATAAAGTGTCACTTTCGAAGTCACCATCTCCCCCGACCCCCTTCTAGCTAAGATCAAACAAAAAAAACTTCTCCAAAGCTGATTACAGCCTCCTGAGGGATGGTATAAAAAGATTCACAGTCCCCTCCCCCCTCTGTAGGAACTGGCACCAATATCCAAAACTACACCAAAGTATTATACAATCATTTATATAGATGCATGGAATCAGGAATACCTGACAGGACTAAATCATCCTCTGCAAGGAAGAGTAAACCTGTCTGGTGGACATCTGCAGTAAATAAACTCTATAACAAAAGGAAAAACATTGTTGTCCAGGACCAAGAAAGAGCAGGTTCCTAATTGGAAGCAATCTGTCCTTAGACTGAACAAGCAAATAAGAACACTAGTGAAATCCTCCAAAGCAAACTTCAAGTCCAAATTGGCCACATCTACTACAGACAATCATAAGGCCTTCTTCACATATGTCCCCAACCTCAAAGGAAGCACACAGATCTGTTCAGAACTGGTGGTCAAGGACACCACATATACAAATGCCGTAGATATAGCAAACTTGCTGGCTGACAGATTCAGTGAAAACTTCACCCCTCTGTCCCCATCAGTAAATCAGGATATCCCCCAGTCCCTGACCCCTTCCCCTTATATCTAGGGAACAGGTCATCACTGCTCTCTCAAAGGCAAAAAATACAGCCTCCATAGGACTCGATAACATCCCAGGCTGCATCCTACATAAACTCAGGCAGGAACTTGCAGCACCGTTAGGCATCCTATTCAACCAAAGCCTGTGTACCAGCTTCATCCCAGCTGAGTGGAAGACAACTACTCCCATCCCTTTGCACAAAAATGGAGCACCAACCGATCCGCGTAATTATAGACCTATCAGCCTAACTAGCCTGATCTGTAAGGCCATGGAATGGATTATCACGGACCTCATTAACAAGGACATTGGTAACCTGCAAACACTCAATCCCACACAGTTTGGCTTCATGAAGGAGAGGTCATGTCTGTTAAATTTGGTCGACTTCTTTGAGACAGTCACCAAAGCCATGGACAAGGGGAAGACAATGCACACTGCCTACCTTGACCTGGCCAAAGCCTTCAACACTATTCCCCACTCAGGCATAATAGATAAACTCTCTCAAATAAGCATCAATCTGTATATTACCAGATGGGTAGCAAACTGGTTCACTGATAGAACTCACCTAGTCAAAATGAGGAAGCTACCTCAAGCAATAGACCCATAACGAGCTACGTATCCAAGGGTACAGTCTTGGAGCCTCTGTTATTCAGGATATACTTTTCTGAGGTGCAGGCCAAAACCAATGGGCTATGGCTGACCAAGTTTGCAAATGACTGCAAGCTGGGCACTGTCATCAATTCCCCTAGTGATGTGGACATCCTCCAAGAGGGTCTTATCCAAACAAATGACTGGTGCCAGAAAAATAGCCTCAAGCTGAATACTAAAACATGCATCATCTTCCCCTTTGGGGAGAGTGATGTCCCTACAAATTTTCACATTAATAACATCCTAACCACGTAATCAGTCATGAGGGATTTGGGCACCCAGGTTGATAGCAACCTGTCTTTTGACCACCATTTTGCTTCAGTTGTATGGAAAGATTTCTACATGGCCCACCTCATAAGTAAGGGTATCTCATCCAGGGACAAGGAGGTCATTACATCCCTGTATTCTTCCCTTATAAGACCCATTATTGAGTACAACACCCCTTTTGGCATGCACCTCGCAAAGCACATGCAGCAGTTGTTGAGACCACAGAGGTTCCTCACCAGGAGAATCTAGGGTCTCAGATATCTACCAAATACAGATCCCTCCACTCAGTTTCATACAAGCTCCTCAGAGGTGAACTTTGTCTGGCATACAAGGCAATCTCGGACTCTGCCTTCATGGGACTACTGCATATCTGCAAGTCAAGCTCCACTCAAGTAACCCAAATGCATGACCTCAATCTGGTCTGTGACATCAATAGGACTTGCTGGCCGGACAGATTTGTGTCCCAGAGACTCCCCCATCTGTGGAATAGACACATCAAGCAGAGTACCTCATTACCCCTTTTAAGCGTAACCTGGATAACTGGATGGGAAATAGAAAATACACCCTGGGATTCCACCTTTGTCCCTGCTGGACAGGGGCATCAGGTGCTGCCTTGTCTAAACATGGACTAAACTTTTGGCTAGGCTTATAAGGGCCTCAGGGCCAAGAGAGTAGTAACTTCCTATGATCCTATGATCCTATAAGGATTGTTGCATTCAATATAGATTCACTGAAAGGACATAGCTTGGAAGTGGATGACATGATGTTAAGGAGGAGGCAGGCTGGACATAGAGGATACAAGATGGAAGGGCAGTGCACTAAAGTCACTTGGCTTGGGATCCAGAGTATACTACTCATGAACAAGACAGGCTAGAAATGCTGTGGGAAATGTGGTTAGGGAAAGGTTTTAGAAGACATTGAGGGATGTTAGAATTAGTGACAGCCTCATGGCAATCAGACTCCAGTATAAGGACAGGGAAATCTCAGCCTATTCTCCACAGCAGTGTTGGGATAGCAAGAAAACCAACAGTGCATTCAGGAAGTAGTTGCAGGACCTGCTAGATAAATCAGGGCAACATGATTTGGTCTTAATAATGGGGGACCTGAATGCACATATTGGGACATACAGAACAAGCTATGAGGACTGCGTGAATCATCAATGATGCAACAGGAATAAAGAAGGAATGGCCATTCTAGACTTCTGTCAGGCAAATGGCATAATGGTGGCCAGGGCATAGCTCAGCAAGGCAGTCAGTTGCAAAATCACATACATGAGTAGCTGCCATGCAACTCTGGTTAGACTTCCTCCTAGTAAGGAAATAGCACTTGGGTAGAATCAGGGATTGCAAGGTCATCCCCAGTGAAACAGGCAGCTCACAGCATAAGCACTGCTTGCCACAATCAGCTACAAGCAGTACAGAGAAAAGACTCAAAGGTTAACAGATACCAGGCTGAAGATCTCAAAGCTGACTGGAGAGAAAGCATAAGAGTTCAATGAAATATTCAGGGCTATAGCACCTCAAGAAGAAGAGGAAATAAGTGGAGTTGAAGAAGAATGGTAATGCCTCAAATTCTTACAGAAGAAAACAGATATGCACCCAAGCCAGGTACGGAACTAAGGTACATAAGGACAGCTGTTGGAGGAACATAGAAGCCCAGGAAATCATCAAAAGAAAGAAGGAGTGCAGAAAAAAGTGGGAGATGGAAAAGACAGACCAGGCTAAGAAGGAACAGTGGTTGGATAACAAAAAGCCTAACAGAGCTTTTGCCATATTGAAGAACAAGGCATCAGAGGCAGTCTGATAGGTTCTGGAAAGAGACTCAGTAGATGACACAAAGAAGCTTTATGAGGTTACAAGGTAAACACAAAAAGATAAATAAGATAGTCATCACCCTTCACAAGGAATGCTAGCAACAATCTTCTCACCAGTCCACAAGACATTAAAGGCAGATAGAAGGAGTAGTTCCAGCAGCTTCTGAAGGAAGAAAACTCTACAGAAGCTGTACTACCCCAGACGTTGCCTATAATGAAAAAGGAGGAGTCCATTCCAGAAGTAAGAACAGCACTTAGGAAAATTAAGTCAGGGAATGCAGCAGATTCAGATGAGGTCATGGCAAACATGATCAAAATGTTGGGTGAATTAGGGGACAAATTGTTCCTGACAGTACACATAGCTGTTCTGAGAGAAAAGGAACTGCTGGAATATTAGTGCCACAAAAACAGGGACATTCACAACTGTAAGCAGTATGGGGGTATAGAACTCCTGTCACACTGTCTGAAAGTTCAGGAAAGGGTTTTGATAAGCAGTTATGCAGTGTAGTAGAAAGTAAGATGGGAGATGAAAGGTTCAGATTCAGATCAGGATTCAGCAAAACCGAGCAGATGTTTTCAGTGAGACAGACAGTTGAGAAGAAGCTAGAGATGAGGAAAGAGTCCAATTGGACATTCTTAGACTTGGAGAAAGAATATGACAAGGTCACAAGAAAGCTGATTTGGGCAGTCCTGTGATGATTCAATGTCCCAGAAACACTGGTAGATTTAGTTCAGGCTTTATACAAGGACTCAATGACTCAAGTATAAACAGTATTCAGTCTCACAGAGGGGTTCCAGTGGGAGTAGGTTTGCATCAGGTTTCAGCTCTGAACTCACTGCTGTTCATACAGACTACATTAGCAATCAGGTTGGAGTGGACAGATAAACAAAGGTTCTCTATGCAGATGATGTGGCATTGCTGACAGACACTGAACAAGAACTTCAGAAAAAGATAGGGGTATGGAATTCAATACAAAAGGCATGTGAGATGAATCTGAGTACAGATAAGACAGTTGTAATGGCAGCAAATAGAGGAAATGAGATGAAACTGAGAATTCAGGTACAATGGAAAATAGTGGAACAGGGTTAACAGCTTCATGTACCTGGGAGGGGTGGTTGAGGAAAAGGTAATTTTGAATGTGGACATCTAAGCTAGACACAGAGGGACTGCAGCCAACTGGCACAGAGTGTCAAGGGTAACGAATGACAGAAGAGTGCCAAAGAAGATACAAAAGGTACAAAACAGTGGCACGACCAGTACTAAAGTATGGTATAGAAACCTGGGTGGTGAAGACAGTGCAACTGAGGAATGTAGAGGACATGGAGATGAAGTGCCTGAGAAGGATGGCAAAATGCACACTATGGGTTAGAAGAAGAAATGAGGACATCAGAGCAGAAGCCACAACAGATAAGGTTAAAGAGAACAGATTACACTGGTTCAGGCACAAGTGCAGAAAAGCAGAAGACAATCTGGTGAAGAAGATTAGGGAAAGACAGGATGAAGGCAAGAGGAAATGTCAGTATTCAGCAAAGAGGTCGATGGATTGTGTGAGAGAAGATCTGCAACAGTCAAACATGACTTTTGAAGAAGGTATGTGTGTGGCATTAACTTGAAAGAGATGGTGACATTTGATGTGACAACCTGGCCTATGTAGAAAATTGGAAAAATGAGGTTGATGATGATGATGTCTCCAGTATATTTTAATATCTTTTATGGGTTTCCTGGGTCTTAGAGGTGGCCCTATAGCTTGCAAGGATATGGTATGGAAATTCACTATGGAAATCTGGATGTGGAGAAGCTCAAGTGAGTCATACTGTTTGACTAGCCCTGAGGTGTGTTTATTTTCGATGTAAATTGAGACACCTCCACTTTTTTCTCGCTTCCAGTGCAGTAGCTGGTCTTAATGTGTGGAAGACATTATAGCCCTGCACTGCTAGGGTCCTCTATGTGGCTTTAAACTATGCCTCAATAGCTAAACTGATGTCTTCTTTCTGCATGATGAGGAGAACTTGCAGGGAGTTTCATGTTTAGACTCCAGCCATTAAGCTGTAACACCTTTAGATTTTCTTGCGTTGGTTTTGCTACATCAGACAGTTTATCGGGCTGGTAATGCCTAAAAAAGGCAGTGTGGGGTGGACAAGGTTTTAGCCAATATTCATAAGCCTACAAGGCGACAGGTGCAGACCATCCCTGGCAAAGCAGAATTGTCTGTCAACTATATCCTACCAGGCTGACAAATATTGTAGCTCCTTCAAATGACATCAAAAACTAACCCAATTTTTATAGCCAACTATCTAATGTTCATACTGTGGCATCAGTCTTGGAGAAGGTAGAATGATGCTCAATGGTAGGATCATACCAGCCTGGGACACACAGTCAGAGAGCTCCATCATGTCTCTCTTCATTTAGTCCAGGGAGGTACATCTCAGGTTGGTTGCACCCTCATGGACTGAGTCATACTGGTACTTGTGGTTCAACTACCTGAGTGTGTGAGTGATCTGATGGATTCTGGCACCTGACAGACAACTAACTGTGACACTCTCCTTACTCAGCCTGGTGAGAGGGACATCTGTGTGTCTCACAAAGGAATGTCCTATGACCAAAATATTGGGTTGTATGGTGATTTGCCTTATGCATTTAAAAGTTGTTTGTCAGTAAACATGAGACAATGCTTGATTTCCTTAGAATGCAGATATCCATAAAATTGGCTGCAGACATAGTAGGAAAGTACATATGCATGTTTACATATCGTTAGGAGGATTGTATAACAGGGGTTTACAGCTGGCTGGCTTGGGTAAGAATTAAGACTAAGACAAAACTTGTGGGAGTTGCTCCACAATGTGCAAAATAGTTGCATTTTGTGCAACTAAGAACTAAAGAAATTTCAAAGGCAGTTTTATAAGAATATTTCACTTCTATGTTCCTGCACCACTGTGCAATGCCAACCATCACACAAGCACAACACCTTTATACAGTCTCAGAAAAAAACAGTAAACAAGTAAAATAGCCCTCTGTCACAATACCCACACTCTAAGGTTTTCTCAGTAATTTTCAGCTTAGAATGAGACCAGACTACTCTCTACTGCCACTAGAGTGCAGACCTAACCCTTGTAACTTTAAATCACTGAAAGAGCCTGGAAGTGCAGTAAGTAATCAACATAAACAGTAATCCATGCTGAAAGTGTAGAAAATGATCAACTTATACAGTAACTCAAGCAGCAAATGCTTAAAATAGGACAAAATGCAGACTTCAACCATTTAAATTCACCGGCAGAAACAACAATACTTTAAAATGATTTAAAGTGCACTTTGCTCCTTCTTTCACCAGAACCAAAAGAGTGGCACTACTCCCTATATGCTTCATGAGAAGCAGGATTAACCCAAATGTTTATGGTTTCAGTACACTTGCTATTGTCCTCTCTTACTTGGATGCAAAAGAAAGCCAATCAGGACAAAGGCCATGAAGAGGTCCTCAACAAAACTGTAACCAGACCACTCGGTGAAGTCCCATGCAGACTGCCCTATCAGAGAACAATAGGAACCAATGTCCCTGTGATGACAGTGCCCTGGCCCAGCAATCAAGGAGCCTCAATCCTCACCACTAACACCAGGGAGGTCCTCTCATAGAAGAGAGGAAAGGATAACTAATACACACAGTACAATTTCCCTTAAGTGCAAACAGACATCACAGTCAGTCTGGGGCTGGTTGCTTCCTTGCTCTCCAGGTCCCCAGTAAGACTCCCCACTGATACAGCTATAGGGTCCAGGTCTCAGCCTAGCTGGGCAAGCTAAAACCTCCAGTACCCTCTCTGTCCAACCAGTGCTTCATGTCGTTGCCCAAATATCTGACACAACACACACACACTTTGAGATCAGTATTTATACAATTCACAGACACTCCTGGGAAAGGCTGACACAGATTCTCCAGCTGTGCCCCTTTACCCAGATATAAGGTAGTAATTACTGCCACCACCCAACTAATAATATCAGCTACTAAAAGGCCCTTAAAAGGGTGTCCAATTAATACTGTGCAATATTATTATCCAATGGTAGTATGACTAACAGTCAAGGCTTACTTTAGAGTGGCCTATTACAATAACCTCTATAAATATGCAATGTACTCTAGAGCTTATCTCTAAACAAACCAGCCACAGGTAGAAGGTTTTAAAAATATTTAATAATAAATAATTAAAACACAAGACAAAACTACTACACCACAGAGATATCTAAAAGTTCAGAGATCACACAGAAACTTAAAATAATACACTAGGACAGGTCTGATTTCAAAGAAAAATACCTAATTAATCTGTACTAGCTTTAACTATTCCTATAAGAAATCACAGTGCTAAAACTTACATGTGAGCATAAGGCAGAGTGCTGATAAGTTGGATATCAAGATCAAAATGCTCTCAGTCTCTTGTGAGAAATAGTATTTAAACATTACTAACAAACATGTCTCTAAGGCCCTCCCAAATTACATCATTTTTGACACTTAGGTTTTTCCAGTATTCATATTGCATCATCTTAACACCTGGTCTGAGTTTTCAGGCCACAAACTGCATTATTTAGCAATCTAACACCTGCACAGAAACTTACAACAATAGAAGACATTTCACATATATATTCTAACAAAAACTAGAGCAATAAAGCACATTCCACATCTAAATTCTGGTCATAAACTTTAGTCATAAAACAATGGGCATGAAACCTTCATCCAGCCACACTGGAGCCGAACTCTAACATGAAAGGGTCACAACATGCTTCACTGGGCCAGTAGAGTGCAATGTTGTCACATATTTTGCAGTTCCACATTTCACAGTATCCTTTACACTCAAGAAACATGCCTGTATTTTACATTTATTATCAAGAAAACATGCCTGTATTTTACATTTATTTACAAATACCAGAATTATATATCAAATTCTATTTGACTAGGCTGGCAGCCTTCGCCAATCTCCCCAATCGTCACATCTCTTCCCCCTCGAGGAACTTAAGCAAGTTGTTCAAGTGCCCCTTGAGAAACATTGCGTGAGAGTGTCAGGTCTATCTGGGTGTACCTCACTCCATTCCCTGTCTTGACAGCCCATCTGCATTGGCATTGCTACTCCCACTGCAATGCTGCACTGACATATCATAAGCTTGCAGCCCCAGACTCCATCTTAGCAACTTGGCATTTTGCTGACTGGCTCTGTTTAACCATGCTAGAGGGTTGTGATCTGTCATCACAGTGAATTTTCTTCCATACAGATAAGGCTGAAGTTTTTGTACTGCCGACACTATGGCTAGACATTCCTTTTCTACCGCTGCATAGCATTTCTCCCTGGGATGGAGCCTATGACTGAGGTAAACCACTGGGTGCTCTTCTCCCTCAGAAGAAATCTGGCTAAGTACAGCCCCCACCCCATAGTTTGAAGCATCCACCTGCACAACATTTTTTTTTGAAGTAGTCTGGACTGGCTAACACAGGGGCTCCTCCCAAAGCTTCCTTAAGCTTCTGAAATGCCTGCTCAGATGCTGAGGTCCACACTACCTTATCTGGTCTGTTCTTCCTTATCAGGTCTGTGAGGGGAGCAGCTATGGTACTATAATTAGGAACAAACTTTCTGTAGTACCCTGCTGTCCCCAAGCTTGCCCTCACCTGCTTTTTGGTAACAGGTGCAGACCATGCCTGAATAGCTTCCACTTTGGCAGGTTCTGGCCTTATCTTACCACTCCCCACTCTATGTCCTAGGAAGGAGACCTCTGCCATACCCACCTGACATTTGCTCGGCTTAATGGTCAACCCTGCCCTCTGTAGTCTGCCCAGCACCTCTCTGACATGCTGAAGGTACTCTTGCCAGGAATGGCTGTAGATAGCAATATCATCCATGTAAGCAAGGGCAAATGCTCCTGCTCCTGCTAAGATATGATCTACCAGCCTCTGGAAAGTCGCTGCGGCATTCTTCATCCCAAAGGGCATCTTTGTGAACTCATACAAGCCAAAAGGAGTCACAAAGGCTGACTTCTCTCTACCACTGGGAGTCAAGGGCACCTGCCAGTAACCCTTGGTAAGATCAATGGTTGTAAGATACTTAGCCCCACCTAGCTGCTCTAGGGCCTCATCTGTCCTAGGCATGGGGTAAGCATCTGACTCTGTGTGACTATTTAATTTTCTGTAATCCACACAGAACATGTTGCTGCCATCCTTCTTTGGCACCAACACCACTGGTGTGGCCCAGGGACTGTTGGACTCTTGAATCACCCCTAGTTCCACATTTCCTGTACCTATTCCCTCAGAGTCTGTTTGACTCTCTCAGGCACCCTATAAGGGACCTGCCTGATAGGCCTTTGGGGTACTGTATCCATCTGGTGCCAGATGTGTGCTCCCTGGTTTCCCGGTGAACATGCCCACAAACTCCTGCAACACTGCTCAGATTTCTCAAATCTGGATAGGAGATAGCTGCTGGGACATTGCTACCCCTTCCACCGAGGTGTCAGCCTGCGCCTCACTGAGGAGATCAGTCACAAGATCTCTCTCAGACTCCTCCTGCAATCCACTGCAAATGCTCAGCACAAGGGCCTCCCTATCATGGTAAGGTTTCATCATGTTAACATGGTACAATTTGTGCCCCTGCCGTCTGCCTAGCACTTCCACCATGTAGTTAACTTCAATTACCTTTCTTGCCACCTTGTAGGGTCCCTCCCAAACTACTTGCAACTTGTGTCTGACAGGAATGAGAACCATCAACTGCTGCCCTACAGCATACTCTCCAGCTCAAGCATTTCTGTCATACCACACCTTTTTCTGTTGTTGGGCTTCTGCCAGGTTCTCCTGGGCCAGGCCCATGAGTTCCCTGAGCCTTGTCCTGAGGTTCAGGACATATGCCACAACAGATGCCTTGTGAGACTCACACTCACCTTCTCACTCATCTTGAATTAAATCTAGAGGTCTCCTCACCCTATGCACATACAGCAACTCAAAGGGTGAAAAACCTGTGGATTCCTGGGGAACCTCTCTGTATGCAAACAACAGATGGGGCAAATATTTGTCCCACTCCCTCTTAAACTGATCTGCAAATGCCTGTAGCATGAACTTGATTGTAGAGTTTAACCTCTCAACAAGACCATTAGTCTGGGGATGGTAGGGGGTGGTTTTCATGTGCTTCACCCCACAGGACTTCCACAGACAAGCCAGCAGGTCTGAAATAAAATTGGCACCTCTGTCAGACAGTATTTCCTTTTGGAAACCCACCCTGCTGAAAATCTCTAGCAAAGCATTTGCCACCTTCTCGGCCTCAGTGGAGGACAAAGCCACTGCCTCAGGGTATCATGTAGCATAATCTACCATCACTAGGATATACTTTTTCCCTGTGGAACTTGGGGTACTCAGAGGACCCACAATATCCATAGCTACCCTCTGAAATGGCTCCTCAGTCACAGGCAAAGGCATCAAAGGAGCTCTCACCTTGTCTCCTGCCTTGCCTACCTTTTGGCACTGCTCACAGGTCCTGCAGTACCCTGTTACATCTCAGGAAATTCCAGGCCAATACACGTTTTGCATAATATGCCTCTTTGTACGTTTTTTGCCCATATAATCTGCAAAGGGAATATCATGGGCTATGGCTAGAAGCACCAGACAGTAAGCTCTGGGCACTACCAACTGCTGTACTCTCTCACCTCCTAGCCCTCCCTCAGGGGTCCACCCTCTGTACAGTAACCCTTTGTTCCAGTATACAGATTCCCCATTCCCTTGAGAATCAGGTGCTTCCCTAGCTATCTGCCTCAGGCCTTGCAATGTAGGGTCTGAGAGGTGAGCCTGTCTCAAGTCTGTCCTTGCAACCCTTCCCAGCTTCCCTTCCACAGGAAGTCTGGCATCCTCTGAAGCGGTGCCTCACTGTCAGCCTGGGTACTACTACTCACCTCTACCTTTGCAGTTACCCTGTCCAAGGGAACATCAGTACCCACAAGCAGCTGTGGCTCACATTCAGTCTCACTGCTACCGAGTTGCTCCCTTACTGAAGTAACCACCTCACCAGTCCTGGCTGCAAGTATGCAGTCTGTCTGGGTCTCCCCCAGGCTACCAGACTTGCATGCTTGTCTTCTAGCTTGACTGCTTGTAACTGCATAAGTACATAGTACTGCCTCATCCACCTCTCAGGACATCTGCAGGATGGTAGTTCCATACCCCTGTTGTCTCAAGACAACCTACTATTAGCATTTTGTCTTTACCACTTACTGGCTCCCTCACCTTTGGTTCCCCACCTTGCCTCTGTGGACATCTGTATGCCACATGGCCCCACTGGCTGCATTCAAAACATTTAACCCTAGCTCCTGGATGTGTACCTGGACTAATGGCTTCCCCTGCTACTGGCGGATTCTGTTGGGGCAGTCTGTGCTGCCCACCATGGGTTCCTTTAGACCCATGAGCATTACTGGGGGTCCCTTTCCTATGCAGGGCTGCCCTGCTTGCTAGGTATAGGTCTCCCTTCTTCCCCAACTCCTCTGAAGTAGCACACTGTTTATCAGCTAACCAGATCCTCATGTCCTCAGGCAAAGTGCTAACGGCTTGTTCCCATACCAAAAGGTCTGCCAGCCCTTTAAAAGTGGTGACCTGACATCCACTCACCCAGCTATGAAAATAAGTGCTCAGTTCAACAACATATTCACATACGTTTTCATCTTCCTTGCGTCTGTGCTCACAAAACCTTTTCCTATACATTTCAGGTGTTAGCTTTAAACATTCTAATAAATGTCTTTTTACAGCAGTGTAATCAAAACAGTCAGTGTCATGCATTTTTGCTAAAGACGTTACGGCTTTACCATGGAGTAAGGGGGTCAGGAACCATAACCAGAGCCCTTGGTCAACTTCATACTGTTTACATACCCGCTCAAACATATGAAAGAAGCTATCAAAATTATCCCCCTCTTTAAACTGTGGAAGAAATTTACTGACCTTTTGTGCTTCTGGGGTCTGGTTGCTCCCTTCCCCATTACCTCCATGACTCTGGTGAAGAGTCAGCATTTCCCTCTCATGGATCCTCTGCTGTTCATTTTCCTCAGCTTGTAGATTCCTCATTTTCTCGGCTGCTTCTAGTTCCATACAACTGGCTTCCAACTCAAGTCTCTTTAGCTCCAGCTGGATTTTTACGTCCACTGCAGAAAGGTTGAGCTGTCCATTCTCCGAGGATATTGTATCTCCACTGTAAATCTGATTGTCCTCCAGGCTGCCATTTTCTGATGCAGCTATAACCAAGGCTGCAATCAGGTCTGCTTTAGTCAGGTTTCCATGTACCAGTCCCTTAGCCTGGCACATTTCTGCCAGCTGGCTCCTTGTCAGTTTTCCATACTCCTCTGCTGACATGCTGCCTGCTCACCCTGACTAACACTAAGTTAACAAAATAAATAAAACAACTGTGATTTGAACTCTGAATATACACTGAGTGGCTATTTTAGAGTACAAAACACTTTCAGAGATCACTGTACATAAGCTACAGGAATTTGCTCTACCCACACCACTACAAGCCAATTAGTATGTGAAGTAGATCCCACCACTGCCAAACACTTGTGACGACAGTGCCCTGGCCCAGCAAACAAGGAGCCTCAATCCTCACCACTAACACCAGGGAGGTCATCTCATAGAAGAGAGGATAGGATAATTAATACACACAATTTCCCTTAAGTGCACACAGAGATCACAGTCAGTCTGGGGCTGGTTGCTTCCTTGCTCACCAGGTCCCCTATAAGACTCCCCACTGGCACAGCTATAGGGTCCGGGTCTCAGCCTAGCTGGGCAAGCTAAAACCTCCAATACCCTCTCTGTCCAACAAGTGCTTCGTGTCCCTGCCCAAGTAGCTGACACAACACACAAACACTTTGAGATAAGTATTTATACAACTTCACAGACACTCCTGGGAAAGGCTGACACAGATTCTCCAGCTGTGCCCCTTTACCCAGACTATACAGTAGTAATTACTGCCATCACCCAGCTAATAATATCAGCTACTAAAAGGCCATTAAAAGGGTGTCCAGTTATTACAGTGCAATATTATTATCAGATGGTAGGATGACTAACAGTCAAGGCTTACTTTAGAGTGGCCTATTACAATAACCTCTATAAATATGCAATGTACTCTAGAGCTGATCTCTACACAAACCAGCCACAGGTTGAAGGTTTTAAAAATATTTAATAATAAACAATTAAAACACAAGACAAAACTACTACACCACAGAAATATCTAAGAGTTCAGAGATCACACAGAAACTTAAAATAATACAGTAGGACAGGTCTGATTTCAAAGACAAGCACAAGTGACAAAAAACTGAGGGTAATGCTATTCAGTGCCAGAAGTCTAAACCTCAAAATACACACACTTGAGGCATGCCTCAGTATGGAGAAAATCGATATATGTGCAGTAACAGAAACTTGGTTTAAGGCTCCAGAGAGTACCCCAGCACTACCAGGCTACAGCTCATACCATACATTTTGGCCACAGAACCCAAACCGAAATACAAAAGGCGGGGGCATATCCATATTCATCAAGGATACCCACACCTCCAGGTTAGTGGCACAGCACGATGCTTCAGGGATAATCCACGTGCAACTAACAATGGGCAAAACCACAAATCAAATTGTAGCTTGCTACAGATCACCGGCCATGACCCAGGACCCCCATTCTGCATTTCTGGAAACACTGGGAAACATAAAGGTCCTACCAAACACCCTAATATTGGGTGATTTCAATTACCCAAACATTAACTGGGAGAACTACTCAAGTACTAACTCCCTTGCCCAACTCTTCCTAGAATTTATAAACTCAAATGCCCGGGCTCAACTGGTCAACACTCCCACCAGAGGTGACAACATATTGGACCTGGTCATCACCAACATGGGCCACCGGTGTTCCACACCAGAGGTCAACCCCTCGCTGGTTAGATCTGACCATAAACAAATCACTTTGGATATCCATATTCCACCCCCACCCCCAGACAAGAAAACCACCGTGAAAAACTTTTCAAAAGCAAACTTCACGTTACTTAAGACTGAGGTGGAAAGTTTCAAAGCCCCCATGCTGAAGGATAACACTGTCCAAGCTGCAAAATACTTTACTTATGCATTCTATGGGAAGTTACAAGAATGCATGGATTGTGCCATCCCAAGCAAAACCAAGACTCACTCTTCCAAGGAAAGGAAACCAGTCTGGTGGACTCCTTCCATAAACAAGCTATACAATAGAAGGAGGAAACTAGTACAGAAAAGAGTAAAATCCCAAGAAGGGAAGACATCCCTGATCAGTATCGGCAAGAAACTATGATCCCTCATAAAATCATCCAAGGCGAGCTTTGAAAGAAAAATTGCCAAGGACTCCAAAGATAACCACAAGGCATTCCTTAGCTATGTCAATAATGTAAGTGGCAATGCTCAGATCTGCTCAGAGTTAGTGCAGAATGGCACACAAAACTCTGAACCAACCGATATCGCCAACATCCTGGCAGACAGGATCAGCGCAAACGTCACCCCCCTCTCACCCCAAAAGGGCCCATAACCATACCAGAAGAATGTAGAGTCCCTGAAATCACAGACACTCAGGTTAAAACAGCCCTCTCCAATGCCAAAAACACAGCATCAGTGGGACCAGACGGTGTCCCAGGCTGCGTCCTACATGAACTCAAAGATGAACTAACCCCTCACCTAAATACACTGTTCACACTCAGCCTCTCCAGAGACTACATACCCATAGAGTGTCACACAGCAATGGTTATTCCACTCCACAAAGGTGGAGCCACAACAGACCCCGGGAACTATCGCCCTATAAGCCTGACTAGCTTGGTCTGCAAGGCTATGGAGCGCATCATCATGGAACTCATTAACACAGACATTGGGAACCTCCAAACCCTGGACCCTACACAGTTTAGCTTTGTTAAGGGCAGATCATGCCTCCTAAACCTTGTGGACTTCTTTCAGAAAGTTACCAAGGCTATAGATGAGTCAAAGGTGGTACACACAGCCTACATAGACCTCGCTAAGGCCTTCAACACCATTCCACATTCTGGTATTACTGGCAAGCTCACCAGCCTGAACATAAACCCCTACATCACAAGATGAGTTGCCAACTGTCTCAAGAACAGAACCCACATGATGAGAGTTGTGGGAGCTAGGTCTGACTCTAAACCAGTTACAAAAGGTGTTCCCCAGGGCTCAGTCCTAGGACCCCTCCTGTTCGGCATATACTTCTCAGAGGTACAGGCAAGCACAGGAGGACTATGGCTGACCAAGTTCGCAGATGACTGCAAACTAGGGGCTATAATTGACTCTCTGGCTGACACAGACATCCTCCAAAAGGGTCTCACTGAGATGGATACCTGGTGCCAAAATCATGGCCTCAAGCTAAATACCAAAGAGTGCATAGTCATCCCCTTTGGAAAAAACAAATTATCTACAAACTAACACATAGGTGGTAGTCCCCTAAATACAGAAGATGTAATAAGGGATCTGGGGACCCAAGTAGATAGTTATCTAACCTTTGATAATCACATTGCCAAAGTGGTTAGAAAATCCTTCTATGTGGCCCAGCTAATCACAAAAGGGTTCGCATCCAGATCAAAAGAGGTCATTGTGCCCCTCTACTCACCACTCATTAGACCCATGATAGAGTACTACGCCCCATTTGGGATGTACCTTACAAGACACCTGCAACAGCTGGAAAGACCACAGAAGTACCTTACCAAGAGGATCACTGGCCTCAAACAGATGCCCTATGCAGCTCGAATGAAGAAACTCCAGTTGTACTTGGTTGCATACCGCCTACTCTGAGGTGATCTCTGCCTGACATACAAGGTCATGCCCAACCCAGAATTGATGGACATGCTCCACCTAAAGAAAACTAGGGATCTAAACCTTACCACAACAACAAATAGGATGTGCTGGAGGGATAGATTCCTGTTCCAGAGACTTCCCATGCTTTGGAACTAGATCCCAATCTACATTAGGCAGAGCTCCTCGCTAACACTCTTCTAAAGAAACCTTGATGAGTGGATGGGAATTAGAAAGTTTACCTCGGGGATCACTTCAGTGGCTCTGCTGGACAGAGGCACAGGGAACTAATCTAAGGGGGTGGCGAAAGCCAACACATTCTGGCTAGGCTTATAAATGCCTTCAGGCAGATAGCCTAGTACCAACCTATGAAGCTAAATACTAAGAAAAATACCTAATTAATCTTTAATAGTTTTAACTATTCCTACAAGAAATCACAGTGCTAAAACTTACATGTAAGCATAAGGCAGAGAGCTGATAAGTTGGATATCAAGATCAAAATGCTCTCAGTCTCTAGTGAGAAACAGTATTTAAACATTACTAACAAACATGTCTCTAAGGCCCTCCCAAATTACATCATTTTTGACACTTAGGTTTTCCCAGTATTCATATTGCATCATCTTAACACCTGGTCTGAATTCTCAGGCCACAAACTGCATTATTTAGCAATCTAACACCGGCACAGAAACTTACAACAATAGAAAACATTTCACATGTATATTCTAACAGAAACTAGAGCAACAAAGCACATTCCACATCTAAATTCTGGTCATAAACTTTAGCCTTAAAACAAAAACATGAAACCTTTATCCAGCTACACTGCAGCCAAATTCTAACATGAAACGGTCACAACATGCTTCACTGGGCCAGTAGAGTGCAATGTTGTCACATATTTTGCAGTTCCACATTCCACAGTATCCTTTACACTCAAGAAACATACCTGTATTTTACATTTATTTACAAATGACAGAATTAAATATCTAATTCTATTTGACTAGGCTGGCAGCCTTTGCCCATCTCTCCCCAATCATCACAATCCCTCTGCTCATTCTCTCACCAGGAGCAAAACAGTACCATTAATCCCAAGCCGCCTTCTAAGAAGCAATTTTCTGGCTTTCCAGTGACTGGTAATCTCTAGACATGCTATGAAATGTCATTCTACCCCTTTTCTCACCAGGAGTATTAATCCCAAGTTAACTTTTGAGAAACAGTTCCTAGTCTCAACAGCAATTGGTAGCCCAGTCTAAGATGTTACAGATTTTAAACGTAAGGGCAATTCAGGAGTAATATGTGGATATTTTGTAAGAGATCTTCCTCTCAGTTACACATTCTGCAATATGACCTCAACAGCAGAAAAAAGGTGCAGAGGAACAGGGATAAATCATCTAACTTCTACCAAATCCATAAAATATCCAGCAAAACTCTCTTGTAGAATTTTGTATGCTTGTATTTATGATAATATTTTCAGTCTGTGATAATATTGGACATAGAGCAAATACTATTGCAGGCTTATCATTCTAATACTCATCAGATTAATAAGATTAGTGCAGGTACTGAGTGCTGCAAAGTTCCTGTGTTGTTTATGTAAATAACTACTCATCTGTGGAATTTGTCTCCTGGCAACATCCTATGATTAGATTAAAAAAAAAAAAACGTTTGTACTTCTTGCTTGTTGTGTTTATTTGGAAGATTATCATGTGATTGCACAATCCAGGACAGACCAGCTACTACTTCAAGTGTGTTTACTAATCATAAAAGTACTCATGCTGGGTGAGGTGCAGTAACCCTTCTAGACTCAAGGTCACACTTTAAGACAGAGCATAATGGCACTCAAGGCAGAAATTCCATAGAAGTACATAATATTTCCTGTTACTTAAACTTTTGATAAAAATATAATGGTATTCTTAGACAAAATAGAGCTGCATAAATAGTAATCTAATATGATTTACATTGCATCAGAGAATTGTGATAGGGAATAATCTGAATCATTATTAAATGAAGAAATGAACAGCAATATGCATTCAAAACATGTACCCATATTTCAATTCTTAGAATTTGCTTTCACTGAAAAATTACATTATTTCAGGTAAGACATGTTTACACTACTGCTTTCACATAAAGTTTACAAATTACTATTCCTCTAATCACACTGTTTACTCAGAGGGTATTAAATATTATTGAATTAAATGAAATGTATGTGCCATCTTTCCCACTTTTGCTATCGTGTTGTGTATTTTTGTTCTCAAGAAACAAGAATCATTACCTACGTAGTACAATTAGTATACTTGTGAATCACCCATGCATATCCAGATACAGGGCTACTACTGGCAACAGTATCTATTCCTTGAGCTTTTATGTTGCATATATACTTGTAACCCAAGTGTGCCTTGAAATTTCTCTTAAATAGACCTGGATGACACAAGAGGCAATATTTTTAACTAAGCATTAATGACTGCTGAATGATTTAATCTTACCTAACCTGTACCTTTGCTGTAAATCTAACATCTTCTTGGCTTTCTATTTTAATCCCTTTGCAAACAATAAACTACGTCACTCAGAAATTATGTTACTATGGTTTCACTTTCCTTTCTCCCATTTTTGTTCATTCCATATGCCAAGGTCTACATCAACAGTACAGGTGATGATTTGTGTTAATAATTAGTTGAATCCCTGACAGGTTTTATTTGCCTGTTCATTTTATCCACAGAGGTTTCCAGTGGAAACTAATACTTTACAGCTTTAGTTCATCCAAAAAATAATAGCATTTACAAAAGTATGATAAAGGCAAATAATGGCTCCTGCAATTATCTATGTTCATTATTATATAAATTGATTTCTACACAGGAAATCTGGAGGCATATGGCAATGACCTATACTGATAGGCATATAGTTAAAAAACATACAGGATAAAAGTGTGTGCAGAAATGCAGATCAAACACATGCATAACCCTTTTAATATCTTCCCAGATCATAAAGTAGATGACTGACTGCATATGGCAATAAATGTATTGGTTCCTCTGCAGGTAAACCCGTGAGTACCCTACTAGATGCCTGAATTTTCCATTCAAGAATTTTGTGATTATTCTTTCCACTCAGTTGTAACACTAATCAGGGCCTTACCAACCAGCTGTTGTTTCAAATGGCTCCTTAT
Source organism: Protopterus annectens (assembly GCF_019279795.1). Lineage (NCBI taxonomy): Eukaryota > Metazoa > Chordata > Ceratodontiformes > Protopteridae > Protopterus > Protopterus annectens. Next base: position 386,877,363 of record NC_056731.1, read on the forward strand.
TGTGATTCCAAGACTTGTAAGTGTGGGTTTTGTAATTACGAAAAAAGGCTGAAAATACAGAACAGTGAATATCAAACACTACTGTTCTTCAACAAAGTTATTTTTTACTGGGGGAAGCCCCCTAAATTCACTGATATGGGAGGCAAGTCCTCCAACCCCCCCCCCCAAGCTTATATTTACCAACTCTGAGATCCCAGTACCTCGCAGAAAAGATAATATTCCAAAGAAATGGCAATCTTAGACTTAGCATATGCAAGTCCACATTTTTCGTTACTCTTTTCTGCTATTCCAGGACTCTTATTATCTTGGAATTTAAAATGGTTAGCATTTTCCAAACAAACCCTTTGCATTTTGTGAATCTGCAAACACAGCAGTGTAACTCACTGTATTGGCATCAATAACATGTAAGTGCTCATTTAGCATATGCCAATGATGTTGGCAGGACATATATTTGACTTAATTGTTATTGCTTTCTGCATAAGCTCAGTTTTGCTAGTTTCACAGCAAATTGCACTACAGCTATTAAAGCTGAATCCCATGCAGACAGCCTTGCAAGCACTAATCGTAACACAGAGATGAATCTGAAAATGTCATGAATGGCTATGGCTTATTAAAATGGAGGGGGAAGTCTCTTCATTCTTACTGACATTCTGACAGTTAACACTGCAGATAGCTTTATGTAAACATCACAAAATCTTGTCTATTATCTGCCACACTACTAGAGATTACTTTGATGTATATTGAATATTGGTGGGAGTGGGGCGGGGTTGAAGAAACAGTTTCCTTACTCATGCAATATTCTTGAGGCCCTTGTTGTATCATAGCTTCATAGAGTCATAGATTGTTACTAGGCTGAAGACCCAGTGGGCCTTGTGAAGCCTAAACAAGTTTTCTCAAAAGAATAATGATGTACAGTATCCAAATAGGCCATTGAAGGCCAGGCATTCATATGCTACCTTTGTCCATAAGGACATGGATGCCAGGCCCAGTGTAAATTTCCTGTTCCCCATCCACTGGTCTAGGTTGTGCTTAAAATGGGTAATAATAGACAAACTCAGCTTCACATGGATGGGAAGTCTGTTCCATAGAAGGGGCAGTCTCTCCAGCATGTTCTTTTTAAGTCACAGACAATATTCAGGTCTCCAGACCTTCTACTTCTGGTACTCTTTGACTTACAAATATGTAAGAGATTCGTAAGTGAGGGGTTTAAAGATGCCTTGTAAACCAGGCATAGATCACCCCTCAGCAATCTATAGCAGAGGGAAAGGGCTTTAAGGCACTCTGCATAAGGCAGGTTTATTACTCCTTGTATTCCTTTTGTAAGGAACCTCTGAGGACCCTCTAGTTGCCGCATATGCCTGGTCAGGTACATACCACAGAGAGCTTTGTACACTATGATTGGTCTGATGAGAGTGGAGTACAGTGGGATAATGACCTCCTTTGACCTAGATGACCTGCCCTTACTTAAAAGTTGCACAACATAAAAGGATTGCATCACCACTGTGGTCACATGATGGTCGAAGGTAAGGCTACTGCCTACATGCATATCCAGATCCCTGACCACTGGGTCGACTCTTAGGGGCATATTATCAACCTGGTAATTAGTTGGGATGGTTGATGTCTCAGAGGGCACACTTATGCATTTCTTACTATTGAGTTTAAGATCATGGCTTTGGCGCAATTTGTTAGTGAGAGATAAATCTTCTTGAAAAATGCTAGTGTCTGCAGGGAGTTGATGAAAACCCCCAGCCTGCAAACATCTGCAGACTTAGTCAGCCATAAACCTTCAACATTTGCTTCCATTTCAGAGAAGTAGGTGCCAAAAAGAAGCAGGCCTGGGGGACTCCACTAATGACTGGCCTCTTGGTGTAGGTGGCCTCACCTATTTTGACCTCCTGGGTCCTGTCAGGGAGCCACTTGGCTATCCATTGGGTGATAAAAGAGTTTCTACTTAAATAAGTGAGCTTGTCTATAATGCTTGAGTGGGATATTGTATCAAAAGCCTTGCACAGTCTTACCTTCATCCAATGCTTTGGTGACCATCTCAAAAAAGTCCAAGAGATTTAATAGACATGACCTTCCTTTAACAAACTGAACTGTGATGTGTCCATAGTTTGCAGATTACATGTCCTCATTTGTCATGTCCATGATGATTCTTTCCATGGCCTTACATATGAGGCTGGTAAGACTTATGGGTCTGTGGTTACCCAGATAAGTGGTTGGACCTCATTTGTGCAGGGAAATGACTGTAGCCATCTTAAATTCCTTGGTGATAAAATCTGACTGAAAGCTCCAGCTGAAAATGAATTCAAGTGATCCAGAGAGTTCATGCTTCATGCTATTTTCTAAACATTCTGGGATGTTATTGGGAACCACTGATGTGGTGTTTTTGCCTTGAAAAGTGTTTTGATGATCTGTTCATGAGTAATATTTGGGAGGATTATGGTATACAGTATTTACTTTAGACTATCAGGGGGGAGTGGGGGAGAAATTTGAGCTGAACCTGTCAGACAAAAGGTTGACAATGGCTTCTGGTTGAGTGTGGGTGATGCCCATTTACAATACGTTCTGTGTATTGTTGTATATTTCCCCTCAGGTTATGAACATAGCTGTATATAACCTTGTGGTTGTCCTTTGCAAGAGAAGCTTTTTTTTTCTACAAATTTAGCCTTTGAAGAATTAAATAATCCTCTTAGCTGCCTGTTTAGATTGGTCAGGGGGCTTTTAGAATGTATGGCTTTGTTCCTCCTATGCGTGGCCAAGATATTTTTTTTTTGTTGTATAACTGAATGATAGTGTGATTCTACCAGGTTGGCTTGTCTTTTGAGTTTGTCTTATTCTTAATATGACTGGGCACAGCTCACTCTAGACAGCTATCTTTATGGCTGTACAGAGATTTTGTAAATAGCACAGCATATACTATAGTGTTTACTGAGTTTGGGGGTGCTTGGAATTTAGCCAGGGTGTAGAGAGAGAGGTTAGATTTGAAATAGTTCTAAAAGGCTTCTGGTTTCATTGGATCCAGGATTTAACTTTAATTTCAAGTAATACTACCTGATGATCAGATCTGATGAGCAAAGTACATTACAATGGGTAAGGAACATTTTTGTGAGTACAAGGTCAAGGATGTTTGTACCCCTGGTAGGAGACTGGAGCAACTGTTCCAGAATGTTGGTAGTAACAAAATTTAGAAATCTCTGGGCTTGTGCATTAGAAGTGGTGTAGGATTCCCAGTCTGTAGGGTAGTTAAGATCCCCCATAAATATCATATTGGGTTGAACGGTGAGGGACTCTAGTACATTGAGATAGGTAGTATATGTTTCCTTGGACATTGAGGGGACCTATAGGTTGCAAAGATATGGTACTATACCCTTTTTATGGTGAATTGCATATGTAAGAGTTCCAGTGGGTCATAACCTTTAACTAGTCAGGATGTGAGGTTGGTTTACATATCCTTTGCTATGAACCTGCACCATAAATTTGCAGTATATTTGCAGTTTTAGAGGTTCTTTAACATCTTTAACATTTATTAACACTGCATATAACAAAACATTTCATTGCACACATCAAAATAAGAAAGAAATTGACTTTAAAACCACATTTAAGAAAGTGCAAATCTGAAGATCCACTATCCTATTAATAGTTTTAAGTGCCAGTAGCGACACATGACAATCACTCAGGCCCTAGCTAGAAACTGCTTTAGTAGATAATACAAGAAACAGTACAAACTTAGGGATTACTGCAATATGAATTTCATGAGAGACAGCATAGTTTTTCAAACTGTGAAACCAGTTTCAATGGGAAAGTCCATCTCATGAGAGATCCAAGCAAGTCTGAGATGCACATTTCAAAATGATGATGATTTTTTAAAGATATTTATTATGTAATAATAGTGTGGTGGAAAACAGTACTCAAGCTGCTGAATCACAAATGCCTTCTACCAGCACCTGCAGGCTGCATGGATAAGGCAATCCCAAGCAAAACAAAGACTAGCCATAAACAAACTCTACAACAAAAGGAGGAAGCTACTACAAGATAGAGCAAAATCCTTAAAAGGTAAGACACCCTTGATCACTATAAGTAAAAAACTAAGAGCTCTCATAAAATCATCCAAAGCAAATTTTGAGAGAAAAATAGCTAAAGACTCAAAAGACAATCATAAGGCCTTCTTTAGCTAAGAAACCTGGGAGGAAACTCCCAGATATGCTCAGAACTAGTTCAAAATTATGTGAAGATTACTGATCCTACAGACATTGCCAACATACTGGCTGACAGGTTCAGCCCAAAAGGTGAGATATCTATACCAAACGATTGCAGCCCCCAAACATTTCAAGTGAGAACTGCTCCACAGCATCCATGGGACCCGATGGTGTCCCAACTCAATGATGAATTAAACCCACAGCTAGGACAGCTGTTTAATCAAAGTCTTACCTCTGGATATTGCAACTGTGGTCCCACTCACAAGGCGGTTCAGGCGTGCCTCCACCGACCCTGGAAATTACCGTCCATTAGCTTGACAAGCCTTATCTGCAAAGCCATGGAGAGGATCATAATGGACCTCATAAATAAAGACATAGGAATTTGCAGACTTTGGATCCAACCCAGTTTGGCTTTGTCAAAGGCAGATCATGCCTTTTAAACTTGGTTGACTTTTAAACAGTCACCAAAGCCATTGATGTCCATACAGCCTACCTCGATCTATCATTGAAAAACTCATCAGCTTAAATGTTAACACATACATCACAAGATGGGTTGCAAACTGGCTGAGTGACAGAACCCACAGGGTCAGAGTTGCTGGCGCCATGTCAGACTCAAAGCCTGTCACAAGTGGTGTCCCACAGGGCTCAGTCCTGGGCCCACTCTTGTTTGGCATCTACTTTTCCAAGTACAAGCAAACACAGGAGGGTTATGGCTGACAAAGTTTGCAGATGACTGCAAACGAAAACACATCTGACACAGATATCCTTCAGAAGGGTCTCACAGAAACGGATAACTGGTGCCAGAGCCATGGCCTAAAGTTAAATGCCAAAATGCATAGTCATACAAGGTTACCCCTAGCTACCAAATAGGTGGCAATCCACTCACCACAGAAGAAGTTATCAGGGACCTGGGGACCCAGGTTGATAGTAGTCTATCATTCGACACCCATGTAGCTAAAGTAGTTAGGAAGACCTTCTACATTGCCCACCTTATCATGAAGGGATTCTCATCTAGATCAAGGGAGGTCATGGTCTCCTTTACTCATCACTCATCAGACCAATGATTGAGTACAAATGTATCTGACCCGACGCAGCAGCTGGAGAGGCCACAAAAGTTCCTCACCAAAAGGATAAAGGGTCTCAAAAATCTGTCCTATGCTGCCCGACTGAAAGAACTCAGCTCTATTTCAGTTTTACCGCTTGCTCAGAGGTGACCTTTGCCTAACATACAAGGCCATGTCAAACCCAGATTTGATGAATATGCTTCACCTCAAAAATCTAGATCCATCAGAGCCACAAGGGCGGAGACTTAAACCAGGGATAGATTTATCACCCAAAGACTCTATGCTGTGGAACAAAATCCCGGTATATGTGAGGCAGAGCACCTCGCTGGCCTTGTTCAAGAGAAATCTTGACCAATGGATGGGAGATCGCAGATATACCCCAGGGATTACCCACAGCAAAATAATGGGTATAGTTCCCAGATAGCCTAGTATGAACCTATGAACCTATGAACCTAATACAGTCAGGACATATACAAAAACATTAAAGGAAAGATGGTAATGCAACTGATTGTAAATTAGTACTAAAAACTCAATGTTGTCAGACTTTAGTTTGTCCATTGATCAGAGTGTTAGGGGGATCTGATTATGTAATCTGAGTGATGGATTAACTCACTAGAAACCTGCTTTACTCTTGATATTTGAAAGCATGTGCTTTTGATTTGGACAGATCCACCTTTTTTCTTCCCTCCTATTTTTCAAAGTCTGGGGAGCTTCTCAGCCCTAACAGAGACTTGCTGAAAAGATATTATGACAAATAAATCAGATGCATGTGTGCTTCATACGTCCTGACAGTTGCATTAATACCTGTGATTACTGAATTTGAATATGAGCAGTACTAGCTACATCATGATCAGTTCTGTGCTTCCACGTTGTTATCCTGTTCTGGATTAAGTATGTGGCACATAGTACATCCGCAACTTTTTTCATCAGTATTTTTGTTGAATTATAATTTTGTTTCATAACTAAGGCTACAGCCAGGCACACACTCTGTTCTAAGCCAAACTACGTATATTTTTTCTGGGAATCATTATGAATTAAAGATCCTGGAGTTGTCTTATAACTAAGCTAATGCCTACAGCACAGATCAGTATACAACTTATTTGGAGATATGATTCATTAGTATTTGTTTTTTGGTTTGTAGGAAAATGTTGAAAATGTTTCTACTTAACAGGAGGTGAGGTGGAAGGCAGAAATGCAGGGTTGTGAATACAAAATGGATGTTTCTGGGCAAAACCCTGTTCACAGCTGATCCAGGAGATTTTTAACTCTGTTCTGATTATGTAAATTGTAAGAATGTTTTCTTTTACCTTTTCCAGCCATATACACATGCTATGTAATATCTTGCAGTCCATCACATCTGGGCACACAAGGTCATTGGTATTAAATCTGGGGAAATACAAGTATGTGAATGTACCAAATAAATGCACACCGTTTGGAAGGTGGTTAAGCACAATTAAGCAAAATATGAAGTACCTGCACTCCAATAAGTAATCAGCAGCTCCAGGTCCTAAAGACCACAATTAACAAAAAGAAAAAGAAAAAATGGAAAACACCCTGCAGGCTCACTAAGTTAGAGAAATGGAAGTGGAATGAATAGTGGTCACATGAAGACACTCAGTGGAAAGGTTAACCATCTGAAATTATGTTTCTGGCATTATACAGCATTGATCTGAATAAAAAAAAGTCCATATCTCTGTCTATGACACATGAAATGACTCTGGTGCAATAACTGGGCATAATTAATCAACCAACAGGTTAAAGCTGACATAGGAAACATTCTGTAGTTTTACAGAAATTCACGGCAGTATCAGGTAAGGCAGTGTGTGCGTGTGTGTGTGTGTGTGTGTGTGTGTGTGTGTGTGTGTGTGTGTGTGTGTGCGTGCGTGCGTGCGTGCGTGCGTGTGTGTGTGTGTGTGTGCATGCAAACATTCACACATGCGCAACAGGCCATTTAGAAGTAAATTTAAAACTCAATTGCTTAGCTACCTAAGTCACACTTAACTATATGCAAGTTATATACACAGTTTGCTATAAAAGTAAAGGGTAACTGATGGCAATAATGCTATTTCAAAAGCTTGTTTTCTGTAGTAACATCTCTGCGATACTACTAATCAATGATCACCCTAGACGTCAAAATGCAGGACAAAGCAAAGAGCTATAGCTATGTTTATTGAAATAGGTGCTCTGGGACAAGATTTGTAAGGCCTTGATATTCAACATATAGCATTCTACCTTATGGTGGAGCAGTGTGTTACCTTTTCATACACTGGTCAACACACAAGAGATTGATGCTACAGTTCCAGTATGTGCATCAGTCCTTAAATCTGAACTAAACTCGGCTGATATTCTGTTTAGTTGTCTTCATAATGTGTAGATTGTTTTAGACAAATCATTATTGCAATTTTCACAAAAGCACTTACTTCCTCAATTTCAAAGCTGGTAGGAATATACACCATTGCCAAAGTAGGCATTACTATTCAACACAAGCACAAAAGAAAACTTGCCATTTCTAAATTTCTTGCATGATGCAACTGAAGTGCAACACTTCACAAGAGTACTGCTATTTCACTGTTGTTCCAAAGCTCACACTGGGTCAAACATACAATGAAACGTTTAATGTAATGACAGTAGGAAGCAGTTTTCAAAGCATTCAGCCCAGAAAAATCACCATGTTTAATCATATGGATTACAGTATTAAATGCTACTGGACTTGTGGAAAAAGGCATTGCCTTGAATCATTTTATTGATTCATCCACAATTTATGTTACATATTAGAGGCAGACTGATGAAGATGTTGTTTTATCTAAACTAGGTTTTATACAACATTATGCAGACATTGAATGATGCAGTGACACAGTTATAGCGGTGTCACATCACAGCAAGAGGTTCTCCAGTTCGATTCTTGGCTGGGATGCCTTCTTTGTGGAGTCTGCATGTCCTCCCTGCGTTTATGTGGGTTTGCTGTTGGTTTCCTCCCATGTTACAAAGACATGTATTTAGAGCATTTCTTCCTGGGTCTCTGCTGAAAACTGGCTTCGTTCCAAGTCGGACTTTCCCAGTAAACAAACGTAAAATAAATTCTAGTGCTTATTTACTTATTCTTATTGTACTTCTGTTACAGAGGTAGATGCAAACAAACATTTCAACTTGGACCCACAAAGGAAAAATAATCATTGTTCATTCAGCTGACGAACAGAAAAGCATGCATTGGCAGTAATATGAAAAGCAAAGGAACGCACAATATGGCAGTAAAAATTCCAGAACAAGAAAATAGCTCAGCATTCAACTCACCATAGTAGATCCAGCAAGACAGTGGGCCCAGTTCCAAAAGACTTGTTCTCAATGTAAGTGACTTACTCCAGTGTAAGGCCTTCCTATATACAGGCTAACACTGGGGACCAGATTCCAAAAGACTTGCTCTCGGAATAAGACACACTCTGAGAGCAAGTCTTGGAGTAACTGTCTTACTCTGAGAGCAAGAATTTTAGAATCTGGTCCAGTGATAAAGTCGTGGCACCTATAAAGTTAAAAGTCAGGCACTACCTCTGACAGAAGGTATATATTGGGAAAGAAATGAGATTTCAAATATTGCTTTACGTGAAATTAAAAGCTTAGGTCCATCGATAGAAATGGCTATGCTCCTGTAGTGCAGCTTGAAATGACAGACTATAAGAGAAATATCTTTTTTCCTAAATTCAAACCTTCTGGATATACATGGAACTGTTGAATTCATAATATAATGAGGGAAAAGTTCAAAGCTGGTTCCAGCTAAGTAACAAGATATCTACAGTTATACTGTTTCATTAACTTATCTATTGTAGTTTTATAAAAAAATATCATGACTGTCATTTTTTGAGGAAGGCACAAAACTGGATTATTTAGACAAAGCCAGTTACTTCAAATCTTGATTTTAATCACAAAATATAAAACTACCACAGCTACAAGAAAAGTTGTTCCACCATTGCAAAGTGCACCCATTGAGTTACTCCTGAAGTGCGAGTCGTCTTGGTGTTTTTAAAATGTGACAATTGCTGATATAATGTTTGCATGGCATTCAGTATTTTACAACCATAAGCATTAAAGAAAAGAGTTCAAATATTGTTTCACTATTGATACATTTTCAACATGAACTGTAGTGAAAAAGCAGAACTGGTTATAAGCATATCGAAATGGAACCATTCACCACTGCTTATCTTTGTTTTATATCAAGTTGTACGAGTTTTGAGATGTAATAAATACCTTAGTGCTGGGCCATGAAAAATTAAAAGCTCTAAAGCCGAGCGCAGTTGTAGGAAAATGTTTACAAAGGCTTCATTATTAAACAAATAGAAAATACATACATGTCTACATACATACATATATACTGGTAATGGTTTCACTGGTCAGGTTCTAGAAAGCAGCTGCATGCAACTAATTAGAGCAAATATAGAAAAAGTAATGTAAATTAATGGAGCAGTACAGGTCCCTGATATATTTTCTGCATCTTTTACGATTTCACTTTAAAATAATTTAAAACAAAATAAGATTCCAGGAAGATGTTTTACTCTGATATCAAAACCCCAGCATCTAAAAAAACCATGAAGAATGTGTCACAGTAGTGGCATCGTATTACTATGAGCAGAATAAAAATACAATTTAATGAGTGATAATAAATAAATAAGCCAACAAACAAATACATAACTACAATTCTATATATAATACTAAAGAGAGCAGAGAGCAGTATGTAAGGCAGGTCAGTTCAATTGTTGGTCCACAAATCAAATGCAACCTGCACATCAGTGCAGATTATCCCTTTCAATAAAACTGAATTTGGAGGAAAAGCTTTCTGTGTAAAATGAACCTTTACTGTCCGACTTATCTCATGTCCAAGAGACTTGACAGAGTGAAGAGAGTGAAGCAAGCAAGTCATGGTTTAAACTGTATTTTATTCCTTTTCCAATTAATTTAATATTTTATAAATGATTTTATATTAATGTTAAACATTTAGATGTGCTACCAGCTTCTGTATTCTGGTAATGGCTTGAAACAAGCATATCACTGTCTTCAGTTGCATCTTGTTAGTTTTGTTGACTACTAAACTGAAAGATTTGTGAAACTCTGAATGCTAATGTTATATTCACCTGTGCTGTGTTTTTTTTCAGTGTTATTCAGGTTTCAGAAATAGTGAGGTGAAAGAAATTTGTGGATTAAGATACTGGGCAAATAATTTCAGTTTTGGCAGTGTAATATCAACACTGATTTCTGTATACGCACTAAATGTCAGGATAACATTTAGTACGAGTTTGGCATATTTTATTGATTGACAATTGAAGTAAGATTGCCAAGGGAGTCTGTGAGTAGTAAAGGTGGGTGTTTGATAACCTTTGGGTATAAGTAACATTAAAAAAAGATATGTTGGTATTATTCGGTAATTCATTTATTTTAGGCCTTGTTTATAAAAGTCATTCTGGACTTTTTGTTTAGCAATTCCAGGCAATTGTTGGATTTTAGTAGCAGTATACACAAATGTACATAAATGATGTCATTAAGAAAAAGTGAGAACAGCAGAAGATCTAAAACTGACTCCGCCTGAATCATACCACAATAAAAAGTGCCTCTGACAGATACAATCAATAATTACATGGAATGTGTGACTTCTAAATAGCTTTCAAACCAGCTAATTGTGTTAGCACCAAAGATGAGTTTGTCAAGCGTAACAGGGAATAGTCTAGTTTCTGGTCTGAAGCACAAAGTAACTCAAATGCTATCACTCTGAGAGGCTGGTCTTCCCAATATTTGACTTTACTTTGTTTATCAGGTAATCTGAATGAGCCAAGGTTGACCACTTTCAAAGGACTAGGGAGAAAAGCTCCAAAAGTATGAAATTAAAATAACACTAAAAATTACAATTAAAAGTGGAAACAGTAGAATAAAATAATGGAAATATAGGAATTGTAACAAGAAATTTAAAAAGCTACAGCATTCACTGCAAAAAATGAGTAATGTAATAGCCTAACCGAGTCTCAAAATTATAATTTTCTGGTAAGTGATAAGGAGAGTGAAATGGCTCAAGTTGGAAAGAGATTTGCTGGTAACTGAGAAGTAAAGTGATTAACAAATTAAGGTGGGAATAGAAACAGTAAACTGAAGTGTAAATGTAGATGTAAAGAAAGATAGAGAATGGAGAGGAAGTAGATAAGTAGAAGAGAGAAAGGGGAGGCTAATGGCAAGAGGTTAAAACTCAAGTGAAAGTTAAGGAAACACTTGAGAAAAGATGGAGAAAAGATTTACTAGTGATTAGAGAGAGACAGAGTTAGTATGTACACAAAATAATAAAGTTTGTGAGCATACAGGATTGTGTGAGTAGAGATTACAACCTGGGATGTATGTGCAAGAGCAGAGCCAGGAGTTAAATTGAAAATATTTTAGTTTATCTTTGAAACAGCCTAATTGTTGTGGGAATGGTATTCCACATCTTAGATACACATCTGGAATACTGAGAATCACCACAGGAGTTAAACGATTAGGATCACAGGAGGTTACTAGGCTATCAACCCAAAGGTCATTTCAAGCCTAGCTGTTTCATCCCAATGTAATACCAGAGATACACTCAATATCAGGTTGGTATTAAGTAATGACTGCCCATGTCCAGGAGGGTTGTAGGTGCTATCCCTGGTAAGAATGTATGGTGCCCCATGCACTCATCCAGGTTCCTTTAGAACAGTGTCATGAAGGTGCTCTGCTTCATATGAATTGACAGCCTATTCCAAAGATGCAGCAGTCACTGGGAGATGAATCTGTCCCTCCAGTACATCCTATTCATGTCACAGGCCATATTTAGGTCCCTGGAATGGGTAGCTCTAGTGCCATTCGATTTACATACGCACAGCAAATTCATTAGGTTTGGGTCAGAGACTGCCATGTAAGCCAGGCATAAGTCTCCCCTAAGTAGTCTCTACGATACAGAGTACAGTGACTGGGACTTAAGTTGGTCTGTGTAAGGCAAGTGCTGGAGTCCCTTGATCATCTTTGTTAGAAACCTCTGAGGTCTCTCCAATTGCTGCAGGTGCTTTGCACAGCACATTCAAAAAGGGTCATTATACTCAATTATGGGCCTGATTAGTGATAAGTATGGGGAAGGTTATAACTTCCTTTGCTCTAGAGGCGATGTATTTAAAAATCAGGTGTGCTATCTAGAAAGCCTTCCTCACTCAAGTAGACATATGGTGGTCTACATTAAGGTTGCAGTCTATTTTGTGATCCTAGATCCCTTACCACTTTATTGGTGCATAGGGTATTGTCGTTAGTTTGATAGTGTAAAGGGACATTGTTTATACCTAAGGAAATGATAATGCATTTCTTTGCATTCAGTTTGAGACCATAACTAAGACAACAATTGTTGGTCTGCTTAAGACCCTCCTGAAGTACACTGACATCATTTGGGGATTCAATAATTGCATCCAGTTTACAGTTGTCCTGGAACTTGGTCAGCCACAGCCATTTAGTTTTGGCCTGAACTTCTGAGAAGTATATACCAAACAGTAGGGGCTCCAGCACTGACCCTTGTGGCACCCTGCTGTGACAGATCTGCTGGCAGATGTGGAGTAACCCACTCTGATAGCGTGTGACCAGTTTGTGAGCCAGTCGGCAACCCATCTTACAACAAAGGGGTTTACATTCAGTTTGCTAAGTTTATCGGTAATGCCTGAGTGTGGGATTGTGTCAAAGGCCTTTGGCAAATCAAGGTATGCTGTGTGAACAAATTTGTCCTTGTCAATGGTCCTAGTCACATTTTCAAAGAAATCCGCAAGGTTTACCAGGCAGGATCTGCCCTTCATGAAGCCGAACTGGGCCGGATTCAGGGATTGGAGGTCGCCTATGTCTTTATTTATGAGGTCCAAGATGATTTGTTCCATGGCCTTACCAATGAGGCTGGTCAGACTTATGGGTCTATAATTCCCAGAGTCTGTTGCAAAGCCGCCTTTGTGGAGAGGAATAACTGTCACTGTTCTCCATTCTGCAGGAACAAAACCTGTAGTCAGGCTATGATTGAAAAGGGTACTTAATAGTGATGCTAGTTCATGTTTTAGTTTGTTTAGAAGACAGCCTGGAATGCCATCTGATCCCACAGAGGCTATGCTTTTTGCCTTAGACAAGGCTTTAATGACCTGCTCTTTGGATATGTAGGGTGGGGGTAAATTGGGGGCAAGGATTGTGATAAGTCTGGAGGGGCTAAAGGAGAGAAATTTTCACCAAGTCTGTCCTCTAGCAGGTTTGCTATCTCTGTGGGATCAGTGTGTGTGTGTGTGTGTGTGTGTGTGTGTGTGTGTGTGTGTGTGTGTGTGTGTGTGTGTGTGTGTGTGTATGATACCATTAGTCACTAGTATGGAACATGCTTGGGTCCTACCTTTTAGGCTATGTAAGTAGCTATAAAAGATCTTATAGTTATATTTGGCTGTGATTGCTAAGTTTTTCTCAAAGTTACCCTTAGAGGACTTGATATGTTGTCTTATTTGCCTGTTGAGGCTGAAGAGGGTGCTCTTCCATTGTTGCGGCCTCGCCTTAGTTTTTTCAGGCAGCAACTTTTTGCATTTGGTGTGAAGTTTGCCAATGCTGGATATCCATCAGGGTGGCTTGTTTTTTACTTTGGGCTCTGGCTTTAATTCTGTCTGGAACAGCCAAGTCTATACAGTTATACAAATGATTGTACAGAGCTTCGGTGCAAGCTTTAGTGTAGCTACCACTTCCAGCTGGGGGCGGGGCTTGCAATGCATTTATACCTTCCCTAGGAGGGTATAGTTTGCCTTGCTGAAGTTTTTTATTCTTTCTACTCCCTTTGTGACTTCTGGTATTAGAGCCAGTTCAAAGGAAACTGATTTGTGATCAGATTTAACTAATGAAGGTCCGACAGTTGCAGTGGTGCATCTGTTTGTCATGTTAGTGATAATCAGATCTAGTATGTTTGTTCCTCTTGTTGGTATTTGAACAATATTTGCTCCAGGGCATTTGAGTTAAGAAAGTCAAGGAACTTTTGCACAAGTGAGTTTAGGACTGGAATAGGTTTCCCAGTTGATAGTGGGATAATTGAAATACCCCATGACCAGAGTGTTTGGCTGTATTTGGATTGACTCCAGTTTTGTCAAGTAGGCCTTGTGCACCTCATGATTCATGGAGGGGGATCTATAACTAGCTATGACTTTGAATAGGGGTCTTACCCATGGTAATCTAAACTTGGAGTAACTCTATGGAGTTGTCCAGTCTAACTAGTCGGGAGGTGTTTTTATCTCTAATATAGTTAAAAACACCGCCTCCTTTTTCATACTTTTTCGTTTTGAGGTGTAGAAGGCATTGTAGCCTTGCAAGACTGGGGTACTGTCTGAGGCCTTCAACCAGGTTTCTGTGACTGCACAGACATCTACATCCTCTAGTGATACAAGTGCTCCAAGGGTGTGCAGTTTTTGGTTTAAACTCCTCGCATTTAGCAGCATAACCCTTACTTTGTTATTACTGGCAATTTTCATGTCTGCAATTTTGTTTTTGAGACATTGCCTACAAAAGTCACTATGGGGAGTTAAGAGCCTTTGCCAGCAGCCAAAACCCTAGTGCTGCCAGGTGCAAATTGTCTCTGGCAAAGCATCAAGGTTTGTCACCCATGTCATCCCAGGCTGACAGAAACTGGATCCCCCTTTGAATGACACCAAAAACTCAGCCAATTATTGAAATCAATCATTTTTTTGTTTATACTGTAGCATCATTTTAGGTGAGGGTAGTATGCTGCTAGGAACATACCTGCCTGGGACACATACTCAGACAGCTCAATCGTGTCTCTCTTCATATAGTCCAGTGAAGTAAGTCTCAGGTCATTCACTGCAACATGAGCTATGACAGAGCCATAATGGTACTTGCTGCAGACAAGACCCAAGTGCTTGTGTGATCTGACGAATCCTGGCACCAGACAGGCAGCTTACTGTGACTTTCTCCTTATCTATCCTGGTGACAGGAATATGTGTGTGTCTCACTACTGAGTCACCAATGGTAAGAAAATTTGGTTTTTGAGTGTTACACCTTAAGGGCTTGGTAGGTGAGACACTGGTGTTGCATTCTTGGGTGCTGTGGGAACTGTGTTATGGAGGTCTCTGGTGTTTCGGTAAGTTTTTTGAGACAACCTTCTCATATGTTGATTTATGTGTTGTATGTGTACTATGTGCATGAGTAGTGGAACCATGTGTATGAGAAGTGGTATTATGTGCATGTGTAGTGGTGGGTGAGTTGACAACCTCTTTTGTGTTACTGTTTCAAGTACGAGACAGCGGGGATTCAAGATTCTTGGTGTAGATACATCTCTCGCATTCTGTACTAGAGTGAGTTATTAGTAGAGGGTTGTCAGTGGACATGAGGCAGTTGCTACACTGCCTCAGGAGACCCAAATCAACAAGGCTGGCAGGAGAAACAAGGGTAGTCCAACTGTCCGTAATGCTAGGTTTAAAAAACTGTTATCATAAGGGGCTGCTTTCAGGACTCACCTAGGAGGTGCTCTGTGGAAGGGTATTTCTGACTTGATTTTTGGCTGGTGGTTTAATAAGTCATAGCTCAGTAGCAATACTTCTTAGACCAAAAATGTACTAAAGATGAGGACTACACTAATGTAGTACAGCTGCATCTAAGGGAAAAATTGCCAAAATTATCTATCTGGCTATGGCACACAATTGCCCGGCAGTGCATGGTGCTCCATGATGCAAAACAAGAAGGAACTTTCTCAAATGCAGGGCTTAAATACCAGAAGATAAAAACTTATACAAACTTTGAAAAAATTCAAAAGAACCAATAAGACACTTACTCCAAGCCCTAGACCAATCACCCTTCACCAGACAGGTTCCAATCAGCACACTTCTCTCACAAGGATGCAGAAGACCCCTTCCAATCAAAGATGGCTTGGAAAATATGCTCAGAATACAACAGCCACTACAAACAGACCCAGATGCAATAAACTTGGATATGGACTATGCTACAGCAACTAGCTACACTAATTCAGGCTGGAAGCACTAAAAAATGTTTAAAGGGCAGAAAAATAGCCAGGAGACACTAAAGAATGTTTTAAACAGCAAACAAATCAGTTATTTAAAACCCTGCTTGGTGGGAAAACAGGACAGATGCTTTGCAAGTCTTCAAAAGCTAAATATGAGACTAAAATAGCCTCCCAAGTAAAGGATAACCACAAAGTAGTTTTAGTTATGCCCATAATCTTAAGGTAAACACTCAAAGTGCTGAGTTGGCTGCAAATTGTAATACCTGTACTCATCCAGAAGAAAGAGCAAACCTGCTAGCAGATAAATTCAGCTCAAATTATACCCCATCATCAGCTACAGTCACTTCACATGAAATACCCCATATCATTCCTTCCTGACAGGATCTCAGGATGCCTATTAAATAGCTTGAGACATGACCTAGCAGACCCACTCAGATCTCTGTTTAACTACAGTCTCCAGATAGGCTTTGTCCCAGAAGAGTGGAGGACAGCAACAGTCACCCCTCTGCACAAGGGGGCAATCAATGGACCCAGGAAACTACCAGCCTATGCATCAGACTAGCCTCATACGCAAGGCTATGGACAGGATACTCATGGACAATGACAAGGGAAATGTCAAGACTCTAGACTCAACCAAGTTTGGCTTCATCAAAGGCAGGTCCTGCCTGCTCAATCTGATGGACTTCTTTGAGAAGGTCACCAAGGACACAGATGAGGGTAAGTCAGTGCATACAGCATAAGAAAACGATAAATATAGCATAAAGGAACATTAACTTGTTCTTGGAAGATGCCCTACTGCAGGGCACTATCACTACTGACACCTACAATTTCCTTCATATCAAAGACTCCTTAATCCCCTCTCTTTTTGGTATCCTAAAGACTCACAAAAGTGTGTTGGGCCCGCCCTACAAGTTAATAGTGGCAGCTCAGGGCTCTAAAACTTATCCACTTGCTGTCTACTTGGATAGGAAATTGAAACCTCTTCTAAATAAATATCAACATATTTTAAAAGACTCCTGGAATTTTTTGGCAAAGTTAAATTTCATATTTTTCAATGAACACGTATTTTTTGACTGTAGATGTTATCAATCTTTTTTTCATGTATTTCCCCATAATATAGGACTAGAGTTTTTTGAAGAGGCTCTTTTAGAAGACCATCTCTATGATTTTTCAGAGAAACATTTTTTGGTTGATCTTATGGATGTAGTGTTGAGTAACAGCTATATTTTTTGAAGGTGAATATTATAAACTGGTGAGTGGTGTTGCTATCGAGGCATCTTGTGTCCCCATTTTTGCTAACTTAGTTATGCTCACCTGGGAGAAGAAGTTTTTGCTTCACTCAGGGTTTGAGAAATCTTGGTAATTTTATTCCAAATACCTGGACGACATGTTTTTTATTTCGACAGGGGAATTTTCCGACATAGAATCCTTTTTGAGACATTTGTCTAGTACTACTGATTTTTTTAGGTTTACTTACGGTATAGAACACCACAATACACACTTAGATTTCCAACTTGAGTCTGAATTGGGAATTTTGTCATCCAGTATTTATAAACATTTTCAAACTCCTATCTTCATTTCACTAGTAACCACACTATACATTGCAAAAAGAATTTAGTTAAGGGCAAGTTTAACAGGGCAGCCTAGATTACATCCAACGAAGAATCTTTCAAAAATTAACTTGAAAAAAATGGATATGATGTTTTTTGTCAGAGGCTATCCACATGATCTCCTGACTACACTTAAGATGGAGAATGTTGACAAAGAGACACCAAGTTCCAATGTGTTTTAGGGAAACCCCACTTGTCTGATATTGGAAAAGGTGCACAGTCTAACCATGCTAATTTTCATCTTGGGATGATCATTAAGCAGGACGGACTTAGCCCTATGGTCAAGAACATCAATACTCACAACTGGGCCATCTTAAAGTTGGATGAAGACCTATATAGGCACTTAGGTGACAAACCAACTTTTGTGAACAAGGTACATGATAATGTTAAGGAAACTTTAGAAATACACAAACCCACACACAGGATAGGCACCTTTAAATGTGGTAGGTGTAACGTCTGTCAATACATGTTCGAGAAAGATGACGTTACCCTCAAAAACTATTGTCAATCTACGGTCACCTTGAAGAGGGGTGACTGTCATTCCAAAGGTTTGGTTTACTTTGTAGTATGTAGCCAATGTGAGAAGTTTTCACGTAGGTAAGACTGAGCGAAAGTTGATGAAGAGAATTTATGAACACTTCTATGATATGAGGAGACCCAGTTTGAATAATGCTTTATATAAACACTCAAAGTTGTGCAGTGATTTTAAAATGTTTTTATTTGGTATTTTGGAGATTGTTCCTATGGATGTCAGAGGAGGTGCCTGGGAGAACAGATTGGACTACAAGGTGCTCCTCTGGCAATTGAGGTTAGATGAAACAGTTAAGCAGAGTATAAATGAATTTACTTTTATACAATCGGATCTCAAATTAAGAGCAGCCAAATTATGAAATGGTTTGATACACCTTTTTGCATACATTTTTACTTTTAAGGCCATATTATCGGTTTTACATTTTAGTATTACACAGCATGCACACAATTTACAGAAATTATGAGCATTTAACCTGCGAATGCAATGTATTTTTATTTTTTGTTAATTCACAGTTTTACGGTTTTACTTTGTTTGAATATACTTATTGGATAGTATTTTGGTTTTTATTCCACACATAACATGGACCAAGATCCAAGTTTTAATGAGAATTGGTATGTATACACTTTTTTTTTTTTGGTTGGTATTATAGAGAAAGATAGGCTTTGAATGTAGTAAGGAGACTATAGCTTTTTGCCTTTAATAAGATTAGAATGTTGTTGTTGTTGTGTCTTTTGGCTTAGAGGTCACCACAGCAGAAATCCGGTCTGCTAATGATTGGCAGTAGATTTTTACATGCCGAGTTGCTTTCCCTGACACACAACCTTCAACGAAGGTACACAAATTCACGCATGTATCCACACAAAAGACACTTTAGCTGAGAATCGAACAGGACGTCTTACTGTGAGGCGACAACGCTACCGCAGCATCACCAGTGCAGTTCTGAGGTAATTAATCAATGTTTTGCACTTAGCATTTAACTGTGAGTATATTTAAGTAGTGAGTGGGTACTGTTAGTCAGTTCAGATGAAGTTCAGTGGATGGACGAAAATGCTTAGCATTTGCTATTTTGTTAACTTGTATTCTGTTTCATTAAAGACTTTTTTTTATGTACCATTTTGCCTGCTTCTGTGGACCTGGACTGCTTTTGTTTCTTTGGCTACTTGTTTATAGAGCCACTTGATGAGCACACCTTCTGCTGGTTGTTAGTGCATATGGCCTACCTTGACCTGCCAAGGCATATGACACAATGCCCCACTTGGGTGTTATACATAAACTTACAAAATTATGCATAAATGTCTATGTCACCAACTGGATAGCTAAATGGCTCACATATAGGACACGTTATTACAGTGAGGGAATCCAAATCCAGCAAGAAGCTGGTCAACTGTGGAGTACCACAGAGCTCAGCGATGGTCCCCCTCCTGTTCTGGATATACTTCTCAGATGTCAAGGCAAATGTAGATGGCTTTTGGCTGACCAAGTCTGCTGATGACTGCAGGTTGGGGGCAATCACTGACTCCCAAAATGATGATAGTATCCTACAGAAAGTATGCATATTGGTTGGACCTCCTTCTAATGCAGATTACTGACTGGTGTCAGAGCCATGGCCTCAAACTAAATGCGAAGAAGTACATAATATTCTGTGTATTTCAAATATCCCTGCAAATTACAACATTAATAGCACCCCCATAACAGTAGACTCAGTGGCAAGAGATCTGGGTACTCAGATAGATAGTAATCTCTAAACTTTGACCACCATGTATCCATGTTGGTGAGGAAATCCTTCTATGTGGCTCAGCTTATATGTAAGGACATGGCATCCAGATCTAAAGATGTCATAGTACCACTGTAATCAGCCCTCAATAGACTAATAATCGAGTATAATGCACCCTTTGACATGTAGCTCACCAGGTACCTGCAACAGCTGGTGTGTCCTCAGAGGTTTTTCTCCAAAAAAATAGAGGGTATAACCAATATGTCATATGTGGACTGATTAAAAGCCCTATCACTGTATTCAGTTTCTTACCAATTACTGAGGGGTGATCTATGCCTAACTTACAACGTAGTGTCTGACCCAGACCTGATGAAAATGTTGCATATTCACAAAACTAACTGCACAAGGATTACTTGCTCCAAGGATCTAAACCTGATCTCTGACATGAAAAGATCATGCTGGAGAGACAGATGTGTCCCAGAGATTGCCCTTCCTCTGGAAAAGTCTTCCCATTAACGTGAAACAGAGCCCTTCCCTGACCATCTTCAAGCGCAATCTGGACCAATGGATGGGAAATTGCAAATTCACTCCTGAGGTGACACCCATCTCCCTTATGGATAGAGGCAGTTTGTAAAAATTGTCAAAACCCTGCTTGCTGACCCTTATCTTTCCTCTAGGAATAGAAAATTGGGTAAAATCTGAGTAAAACTCGCAAGGCTTGTAAGGGCTTTTGAGCTGTTAATGTAGTATTCCCCAATGAACCTATGAAAAGGTCACCTTTAGTTATCCTCCCTGTATTATTTACTTATTTTATTTATTATTTATCTTTGTTGACTGACTTGGATATCTATCTCTTTGCAGCAGAGGCCCAGGGAGAAAAGCTCCAATATTAACACACATAGGCAATATACAGTATATTTTCATTTTCCACCTTGTATATAAAATCATCTTGGTTACGTATACATTTTTGCATGTACATAAGTAGGTGTAATAAAGGATTAATACTAACCTTGTATCATACGATTTGTGACTACAGGAAGAGGAGTAAGTAAAACGATTACCTGTCCATTCATATAAGATTGTAGCAAACAGAAATGCAAAGAAGAAAAAAGTAGAGACAAAGACTGACATTTGGATTGAAATTATTACGTAGTTGTATGATGAGGGAGAAAGACGTTTGAGAAAAAGTAGGTAGTTAAGGAATATAATCAGTTAAATGTTTACAGTAGTAGATAGAAGGGAAAATGCAATAATCACTATATGGGAATTTAGTAAAACAGCTATCGTTTTGTCAGAGGTATTGCAGCTTGTATTTTATTATCATTTACTATAGTTTAAATAAACTCAGTAAATAACTAACTCATCTCTCTAGATTAACAGGTCATCGTTAAATAAGATGCTTGCATTCAAACATATGGTGTTTCACCCTGCAAGTTACTATAGCTACTGTCTCAGCTGAGAATTACTTATTGTCACATCTCCTTGCTTACAGATTAGCATTCAGTGCATAATAAACACATCATTAATATTGTAAAAAGCCATCAATGTATTGAATGACTGAATGACTACAAACTCAAAATTCTTTACAGAAGAATAAATGATCACCTTCAAAGATATTACTATTAAAACTTTCAGCTCTAAATTTGCTAATGTGGGTGAAACTCCTTCAAAAAAAGAGAAAAAGAGTTGTAAAATAATACAGCTATACCTACACGTGGCTTGCAGAAATAAGTATAGGATGCATAAAATATATCCCAGACATTTCCAACTTCTTATGTCAATAATCAGATACAAAGCAAAAATAAAGAAATGGTGAGAATCCAAACAGACTTTTATAGTACTAGTTACTGAAGAAGTTATTGTATATGTTGTGGTATCTGGAATTATTTATCAATAAACTCAAAAGGATAACAAAATGCATTATTTTAGAACAATGTGAGGAACACAACCTTCCAAATGTACATTAATAACTCTTTCTAGGATTGCTATACTTAACACAGGACTATCCTAGGGATCTGTCCTAAGCCCACTAGAACTTCCTAAACGTAATTATGTACACTGATAATATTCTACAACTACAATCTAACTCATAACACTCTGACCTACAAAACAATTTACAAAGCAGTTTTACTTGACTGAACAGGTAGCACACTCAATATTGTCGCAGGGAGATCAAAGACTGTGGGTTCAATTCCCACATAACCTACATGGATTCATTTCCCCATACTGGCACTGCAGTGCAGCATAAGGGGAGAGTGCTACACTCTGAGTGTGTCATCGTTTGGATGAAATGGTAAAACTGAGGTTCCATCTGCCTGAGTTTATGGTATTTCAGGTGAATGTAACTGAATCCATAGCACATCAAAAAAAAGATTTTTTTATTTTTATTTACATAATTACATATTCACATCTCCACTAAACATTACAAAAAATGTGTACAAAATACAATAAATAATTAAGTAAATAACTCATATGAGCCCAAATGATGCTATCCCCACTCTTTCCATAGCCATTTTGGTCTTACTCAAAATCTGTTAACATCCATGATTTTATTTAATAAAACTTCCTCTGTCCTTGCATTCCAAATTTCCCAAACTATACAAAAATATATTTTATCATCTTCCCCTCTATTTCTTTATTTGTTTGACCATAGTGGCCATACAAAATAATTTTCATACTGATAGCAGACATTTGTTTTCAAATTCCCTGCTCTCTCTCCTTTAATAATGACATTTCATATTTTTAACCTTATTGCATTAAAATAATTTTCAGAAGTCTATTATTGCTTACAAAATATGCATAACTTGTTACTCAAAACTTTATATTTCATGTTCTCCTTTACAGATAGTTTATCTAATGATAATCTCCATAAAAATCCTGTACTGTTAATAATTTATATTCCTCATAACGTTTTCACCGAAGTCAATCTGTGGATTAACAAAGTAATACTTATTTAAAATGTTCATATACTGTAAAATTCTCACTTTTTCCTAGATTAATGATATTTATTTTCCACTGAGATATTTTATTCCAGTGTTCTCTAATTTCTTCATCTGAAAAACTTCACTCCCTTCAAAAATCTACATAGTTCATTTCCAATATCTCTGTCGTAATCTCTTTCTTTCTGTTATCATACATTACAAAACTGAACTCTAATGGAAAGATGCAGCATGTATCACTGGACACTAAATATAACACCCCTTCATTCTCTGTCATGTACAATGCCCTTCATTTTACAGGATTTAAACCTGGTGCCCCTTCTGTTCTAAGCGCTATTTGCTAAAGGCTGCTTTCATTATTACTTGGCATTAAATACATATTTCTTTTGCTTAGAATGGTTGTGTCTTTCGGCTTTTCCCGGTTAGGGGTCGCCACAGCAGAACTCCGGTCCGCTAATGATTGGCAGATAGATTTTTGCATGCCGAGTTGCCAGCCCTGATGCACAACCTTCAACGAAGGTACGCATGTCTCCACGCAGAAGACGCTCTAGCGGAGAGAATAATACAATCAATCATGCAAACATTTTCTTGAAAGAAAGTTTAAACACTATCCACTTGCATGCCTCTCTCTTTTATTTCTTCAGTTATGTTTCCCCGTTCTAGTACTACAATCCTACTACCAAATGCAATACCTAAAAATTATAATTTCATCCTTAGAAAACAAAGACTTCCTTCTAGTCTTACATGCCGCACTCCCTTGCCTTTTTCTTTACTTACTTCTAATCCCACCTTGTGTATATCTGCCTTTGAGTATATTAATCCTATTTTCATTTTCTGACTGTCTTTCATAACCCAAATCACACCATCTGCTTATCCTAGAAACATCGCCATTGTTGGACTTCTGCATAGAAAGTATCTATCACCTTGTGATATTCATTAGTAACCGTCCATCCATACTAGGGCCCCTTCCTTTTACCATCTTCTCTAATGATCTAGCCTCATCCACAACACACACTAAAGTAGTTCAGTATGTGGATGATTCAACTTTATTCTGCTCAGCAGATACCTTACTAGATCTCCAGATAGTAGCCCAACAAGCTTTTAATGACATTGAAACATATCTAAGTAAATCACGACTAATCCTCAACTCCAGAAAGACACAGTTAATGATATTTACCAGATGCAATCACCTTCCTCCCCTCTTTTCACCATTTTCTCAGTGAACAACACAGTCATCCAACCAGGTGAGCACACAAAACTTCTCGGTGTAATTATTGACAACAAACTCAGATTTGACCAACACATAGCCATTACAATTAAGAAAGTTTACGTTAAACTTGGCTCACTGTCCAGAAGCAAGCCATTCCTCACTGACAATACCAGACTAGCCATATCCAGAGTCTTCCTCCTCTCTACACTCCTTTATGTTTTCCCTCTCTTTACCAACTTAAACAAATCAGACCTAACCAAACTGGAAACTTGCTACAACAAAATAGCCCGCTTTGCAGTCAACCTTCCCAGCCAAACCCACCACTGTATTGTTCTACATAAATTAAATTGGCTCAAGCTAACTAACCTTCACTATCTCTACCAACTTAAACTCACACACAGTATCATCTTCCATCCTGACAATTGCCCATCCCTCAAGGGACTTGTTCTTCCCTACTCATGCCCACAAACTCTAATATTTGCAGACAGAAACTTGCTCACAGTAAACAAAGCTAACACTTACGGTGAAGCCTTATTCTCAAATCAAAACCAAATTATGGCACTCTCTACCCCACAGCCTCCAAAACACACCTGAATCTACCAATTTCAAACTAATATTTGAACATCTATCCAAAAACAGGCATTTCTCCTGCTCCAGACCTGATATCTGTAACATAACTCTCTCACCATACACTCCACTCCTTGCCTCATTTTCTCCCTCTCGTCAGTGTTACTACTGCTCATAAAAATATATATATAAAGGAGATCTCATTTGTTCATAACTATTATTTAATATGTACACAGTACTAATTTTATTGTTCTCACAGTGATCTTTACTGAAATTCTTGTGTGATCTTTTTTGAACTTGTATCTACTAGAAAACATTATTGAATACTTCTTTGTATAGACTAAATGGAAGATATATAGTCTGCGTCTTACTATATGTGTACTATTGTACTATCTAATTTTGTATTTTGCTTATATTTCTGTGGAGCTTTTCTCCCCGGACCTCCACTGAAATTGGGCTTCTAGCCCAGTCAGAATTTCCTGGTAAACAAATGTAAATAAAATAAGATAATAAATAAAATTAATAACCACATTCATCACTAAAATAAATAAGACCAGTCACAGAACAACCCTGCCTTACCTTTCTTCTTACTTTAATTTGTTTTTCACTTGATCATCAGTTTATTCACACTGTAACATGATTATTTGCATAAGCTGACTTCAGCATATCTATTGTACTAGTCTGTATTCTGGGTCTAATACAGATGCCTGCTTGCTTGCTAGTAACTCATGTGCTTGAACTCACACTAGCCTAATTTCCAATCCTTGCATCGACTTCAAAATACCCAATCCAACACATTACATAGCTCCTCCAGAACCTAAGCCCTGAGCCTAAAACTTACAACTCATTGGTCCCTAAACCTAAACCAAGATACAAGACTTTCATGTCCCTGGCTTAGAAACAGTGGGAATTGAGTGCTTGAGACATGAGTGCTTATAGTACAACCCTGTATCCTGTATTATTCCACCACATTCCATATGCTTGAAGGAAACATATTTTCAACTGCATTATGAAAATCTCCGAACGTTAGCCTTCCTTTTCTACTCTTAATATACTACCAAGTAGCTTTGTTATTATTCTCAGCTCTTCCAACAGGAAATGATGATAATGTCATTCTGAGGAAGATCCATTTTGATTGTAAAACAAAGGTACTAAACATTAAAACATTAAAGGACATGGCTGCTGACAAACATATGGTTATATGTTATTAGCATTTTTTTTTCACTCTCTGGAGCCGTTTGATTCCTTTTACCCCATAATGTAAAAAAGTAAATCATATTTAAAAACTACTTCATATCTAAGCTGAAAAATTTATATAAGTACCTTATAACTATATTATTCAAAGTAACAGGCCTTGAGTTTTGAATGTCATATTTGTTTCCTATTTCCCATATGAAATTGATTACTTCTTCACATAATCTTGCATCTCTGAATCCTTGTTTTTTTTCCATTTATCAAACACCTTCAGAAATTTTCTTTTTGACCAGGGTATAAGACTTTATAAAACCTATAACTTATTGCATCTAATTATTCTGGATTTATTGGCTTACTTAATATCTTTAATGAATTTTCTAACACTTTCTTTAAATTCCATTCCTTTCTATTAAGCTTTATTTCTTCATTATTTAAATTTTTTTTACATACTTAACATTAATGCTCATAATATATTTTTGTCCCAGCGTTAGTTTCCCTTCTTGTCTTTTAATTCTGTTGTAAATACCTCTATATATATTTACCATTTCCCCAAAAAGGTGAAGTGTCTGCGTTCCTTCCTTCTAAACAATACAGTTGCCTATATAACAATTCTTGCATTCTTTTCTTATTTTTTAATGAGATTCTTTCCCTGGCCCAATAACCCTCACAAATGTTTTCAAACTGCTTTCACAAAATCAGTCACCAAACTCCCATGTTTTTCACTCTTATAAACTCCTTTTGTAACTATATATATATAAAAAAGAAAAAAATCTATGCATGTTTTTAAATGAATTTCAACAAGCTGTCCAGGAGTTCTTTAAGGATAACACGCCCAAACGATCTTTCCACAATTGCTGAGATTCTGCCAAAAAAAGTTTTTTTGGATATACATGCCTCTCAGCCTTTTTATCCCTTTTCCTTGCTCAACAATATCATCTTCCCAAATATATATACCCAAGAAGCCATACAGTCTGAAAAAGCAGTCATTATTATTCCACCAGCATCTTCTTTTATACAGTTTGATACTAAGACAGTAATCAGTTTCAGTTCTCAAAAACCCTCTTCTGTCAGTATATTCCTTTTTTCCACTCTCCTATTTTAGTTCATCATATACTTTATCTTTCTCGCATCACTATTAATTTTCTTTTCTCCTCCTCTTATATTTCTAATAAAATCTCCCATAACAATATCCATACTGACTGGTATGTGTGTATATATATATATATATATATATATATATATATATATATATATATATATATATATATATATGGGTCTACCTGAGATGGTCGACAGGCCATATGATCGACACTCATTTGGTCGACAGTTCATTTGGCCGACAAGCAGATTTGCCCCCCTCCCCAATGTTGTGCGACCCTGGAGTTGATATATATAGTTGGGGGGGTGTGGGGAGCACAGCCCCCTACATTGGGGGGTGTGGGGGGTGAAGCCCTCCACATACAATGCTTGTCGACCAAACGAACTGTCGACCAAATGAGTGTCGATCATATGGCCTGTCGACCATCTCAGATAGACCCATATATATATATATATATATATATAGACATATATATATATATATATATATATATATATATATATATATATATATATATATATATATATATATATATATATATATATATATATATATATACACACACACACACACACACACACACACACACATTTACATATATATATATATATATATATATATATATATATATATATATATATATATATACATATTTATATATGTATATACATATACACATATCTATATATCTATATATCTATATATAGATGCACGTCACTTGCTAGAAATAATGAAATAATGAAATTCAGTATCTTGAGACCAAGTGAGCGAGAATCCACAACATTGTAACTGCAATATCATGAAATTTAAATTGTTGAACGAGACGTCAGCTGAGCGGAACACTACAACGCTGCTGCTGTTAGAGTGTAAACCTGCTGTAAAATGCTGCTGCTGGTAAATTCTACACCTGCTGTGCTAGCAACTAAAGCCTGTATGGCACAAGCCACACCAGCAACTACGTCCAAACTGAAGCCCACAGTTTGGGGAGATATACCCAGTGAGTACCTCACAAAAGGGGAAGCCGGTCCTGCTGTTGGAAGGATATGTCCTAACCTGAGAGCGGCTATGACAGCAGACAACGTACTGGTGTTGCAGATGGAAGGCATTGCAGAAGTGCAAAGGTAGGGCCATCACTGAGAGCACCCTCATGGGT
This sequence comes from Protopterus annectens, assembly GCF_019279795.1. Taxonomy (NCBI): domain Eukaryota; kingdom Metazoa; phylum Chordata; order Ceratodontiformes; family Protopteridae; genus Protopterus; species Protopterus annectens. Next base: position 386,905,649 of record NC_056731.1, read on the forward strand.
GAATGACTGCAAAAGTCAGTCAGCTACTACCATACTGGTGACCCCACGGAAATCGAATGTTACAGTATGTGTGCAGAGCTCAAAATCAGAGCTAGAAAGTCCTGAGACACGCCATGCCTAATAGTGGATGATGCATTGGCGTCCACATCCACAGATGTCATATCTGACATGCCAGCATGGAGGGCACTACTACAAAGGGTGGGCAGGGTATGTAGAAACGTGGCCAACCCAGGCACTGACCCTACCTTACAGTTGGATGAAATCAATGTGTGTGACTATCCCACCAAAAAGGGTGCCTTGCTCACTAAGAAAATGACTGATAGCAGTACGGACACCACTGTAGTTGTATTCACCACCACACACAATCTACTGGACCTCAGTACAGTGACTATCTGGCTCATGGACGGCATGTTCTTCTATAAAGGGCTGATATGCTGTCAGCTGTATAGTATCCACAGGCTGGTTAAGTATGGTGGGTTCCATAAATGTGTGCTGCTACTGTATTGCCTCATGAATAAAAAGTCTTTGAAGTCCTACAACTTCATGTGACATTGTGTACTCAAACTGCTGGCAGAGCATGGCTTTGAATAGTGCCTGAAATATGTGTTAACAGACTTTGAGATTGCAGCCATGAAGAGTATACGGCTGAATGTTCTCCAAAGTGTGCCTGTTCCACTTTGGCCAGAATATATGGCGTAAGGTACAGCAGTTGGGTTTGGGGTCACTGCATAACACCAATATGCAGTTCCAATTGGCGGTGAAGTCCCTTGTGGCCCTGGCGTTCTTACCGGAGGAGGAGGAGATATTGCAGCATTCCAGGCGCTTAAGGAGACATTCCCCGCTGAGGGTAGGGATCTGATCATGCACTTTGGTGACTGTTACGTGCTGGGAAGGGTAAGAAAGTTCACCACAAGGACAGCCACGTCCTGTAGATTCCCACCCTTGTTCCCAGTGTCTTTCTAGAGTTTCAATGAGCTCAATTCCCTGTTCCTTCCCCGCACACAGAACAGTGTTGAGGCATGGCATCGGAGGATAAAGTGTCTGCTTGGGAACAAGGCCACTGATTTGGCACTACTGATGGGTGTGTTAGCTAGGGAGCAGGACAGTGTTGAGGAATTGCAGGCTCGGATGACTAGTTGAGCTGCCCCATCGCCTAAACGTCGGTACAATGTTAAAAGGCATTGTCAGTTTGAGAATGTGTTGGCTAATAAGGCCTCCTACAGCACACCTAACTTCCTGGTTGCAATAGCTAGACTGCTGAAGATGTGATCAGCCATCTGTGTTCCACCAGCTGTATTCATGGGTGCATTCACAGGCACCGCTACACATTGGCGAGTCTACTGTTTGTGGGTATGTTGCTGTTGCTGTTACAGTGTTGGCAGGCATCTACAGAGGGCGTCACAGTGTCGGGAGTTGTGTGAGGAGTATGTCACTACGTGTCACTTGGTGTCGGGAGGTGTATTGTGCAGTGGACCATTTATTTCATGTAATAGAGGCATTTCTGAATACTCCGGTCTGTGAGTTTCAGTGTGCTAGTGCTCGATATCTTGATATCACGGTCTTTTCGAGCTTCGATGTTGTGGATTCTCGCTCACTTGGTCTCGATATACTGAAATTCATAATTTCAGTATTTCGAGCATGTGAAGTGAATCCATATATACACATATACACATATACATATATATCTATCTATATATATATATATATATATATATATATATATATATATATATATATATATATATATATATATATATATATATATATATATATACACACACACACACACACACACACACACACACACACACATATATATATATATATATATATATATACACACACACACGCACACACACACACACACATATATATATATATATATATATATATATATATACACATATAGGACACACACACACACACACACACACACATATATATATATATATACACACACACACACACACACACACATATATATATATATAAAACATACATATATACACACTCACACACACACATATATATATATATATATATATATATATATATATATATATATATACACACACACACACACATATATATATATATATATATATATATATATATATAAACACACACGCATGCTCGTTGTGCCGGTCGCACTACGGTGCGGTTAAGGGAAATTTCCCTTTTCCCCACTGTAGTGCGACCTCGGAGTGTGAATATAAAAGTAGGGGGGTATGGGTGGCACAGCCCCCCACTGGGGGGGTGCAGGGGGGCTTGCTCCCTGCATAAAAGAAGTCTTAGTTCTTTTTTTTTTCTAATTCACTTTAACGAAAGCGCTTTTTCGGTGAAAGGGCTTTCGTTAAAGTGTATTTGGTTATTTTGGATTCAGACTATTGAACTTTCGTTCAATAGTCCTAGATCTATATATATATATATATATATATATATATATATATATATATATATATATATATATATATAATAGAAGTATAAGCATAAATCCCTGCAAATCTAAAGATCCTTTCCCATCTCATCTCTACAGTCATAGTACAGTTGTGTAAGGTGAACATACCATAGCAGTAGATGTTGAAATGATCACTGCTGCAGTAGCCTTAGCTATATGGATTATATCTTGTCAAGGATATAACAGCCGACCAGCTTCCATACCTTCAGTGCACCTTACACATGCACAAACAATCAGCCTGCTTGACCTGAGCTGACTAAAAAAACAGGTTTGGGTGCTAAGGCCTCCACAGTATTCATGCCAGAGAGAGAGAGAGAGAGATGAAGAGCACAGAAGGGACAATACCAGGAAAATCAAAAATAAATAAATACATAAATAAATAAATGTCAACACTCTAGCATAAACAACATACCAAAAAAGCAAGGGGGTGGAGGGAGGGAGCGGCTACGGTAGCAGTGATCAATCAAACATCTACTGTTATGGTAAGTTTACTTACACAACTGTATTATGTTCACCATATTGATCACTGCTGGAGCAGACTTCACTACATGGTTAGATTACCACAGCTAACTACATGTGGGTGGTAGGAGAAGGGTCCAGAAAACCCTGGAGAATGGTACTAGCAATGTCTGATCTAGACCTAGAGACAGAATCAAGCTTATAGTACTTTGTAATTGTATGTACACAGGACCAAGCTGAAGCTTCTAGAATACTTCTAGAATCCAACCCTTTCCATAAAGCCATGGATGAGAAGGCCATGGCAGAGTGTGCCTTGACCCTACCTAGAATAGTTTTGTTATTGTAAGTATAGCAAAAGGTAATTGCCTGAAACAACCATTTGGAAACAGTCATTTTTGACACAAGATGTCCATTCTTTCTTCTTACCTTTACAAGAAATGAACAATTGATACAAAAAGCTGAAAGATTTAGTTTGTCAAAATAGAACCAGAGTTGTCTGTGGACATCCACGGTATGTAGTATCCTTACTAAATCATTTTTAGGATCTGGAAAGAAAAGAGAAACATAGATAGTTTGGCTTTAAGTAAGCAAGGATACCACTTTAGGCCTAAAAAAAGGATTAGTTCTCAAAGAAATATTTCTGTAAAAAATGAGATAGGGTTGACTCACCATAACAGCTTGCAACTGAGATACCCTTCTTGTGGAGGTCAGAGCAATCAACAAAACTGCTTTTAACTGCATATTGAAACTTGAAAAGAGACCACAGCCCTGTCTCTTGTGCGTCAGGCAGGTATTTTTACCCACCCTCCCACTCGGTAACTGTACTATTCTTAAAGCACTGTCTTTCTAGTTGCCTTCCCCTTATCTTAATTTGACCATATATCTCATTTCCTCTCTGTTTTTACTGGCTTGTATGAGTAAGCACAAAATTATCAGTGAAGTCACTTCCCTTCAACTATTTAAATTTATTGGCCATCCTACTGTATTCCATAGTACCAGAGTACAACAGTGACCACCCCATTTCAATCTATCTTGCTGTTTTAAAAATAGTGACTCTCCACTAAAACTTAACTTTTTAGACAGGTAAAACTTAAATTACCTACTTTCACATCTAACTCCTCTAGTGCACACTGCAGTGTTTAGGATAAACATTTTTTTTCACCTTACCTTTAAGCATCCCTGTGACTAGCATTTGCTTTAAAACCTGCTGGAAAGCACTAGGAAGTCAAACTGATACAAGCACTCATCTCTCCTTGTTAATAAGAGAAATTAATCGTAGGCACTAAACAGCCTATAATTGCAAAGCACCTTGCTAAGGTAAGGGAAAACAGCTCTTGTACTTTACAAAAAAAAAAAAAAAAACACCAAACCAGGCATGTCCAAGGGTCACCTTCTGGTGATTTCTCCTGTCCACCTCGTGAAGCTGGGCATACTGGTGCAATGCAGCAATTGCCTCATGTACACAACCCTCTCCTCCTACCACCCAACACTACAATCTGCACTTACATAGCCAAACTGGAAGCAAAGCTCTCCACCCAAGGCTGTGCTAGACAGTCAAGAGGAGAAGGTTAACACCCACACTACACCTCAAGCAACGCATAGCCCTTCTAAACCCACACCACCAATACCCACACATAGCAACACCAAACCCACATATGTGGAGGCCCTTAACAGTAACCTGCCCAAGCAACAAGGACCTCCGAAGCTGAAATGCAAACAAACACCAATCACAACCAAAGTGTCACACAGCTCACAATAACAGTGTGCAACCCAACAACAGCCCCTAAGGCAAGACAACGTACCCAACACTTTAGTCATAGGTGACTCTATAGTAAGGCACACTGATGTCCCACACACCAGGCTGAATAAGGAAAAAAATTACAGTCAGTTGCCTGTCAGGTGCCAGGATCCACCACATAATGCATGCATGCAAGTCACTCCACAACAAGTACAAATATGACTATGTCATTGTCCATGTTGGAGTGAATGACTTGAGACGTACCTCCCTGGACTCCATGAAAAGAGACATGGAAGAGCTCTCGGATCATGTGGCCCAGGCAGGTACGACCCTAGCCCTGAGTAGCATCCTGCCTTCACCCAGGATGGTACCACAGTATAAGGACAAAATGACTGAGTCCAACAATTGGCTAAGCTTCTGGAGTCATTCAAAGGTGATCCAGTATCTGTCTGCCTGAGATGACATGATTGACAGACCATGATGCTTTGCCAGAGATGGTCTGCACTTGTCGCCCCTGGGATTCAGGTTACTGGCTAAGGCTATTGCCACCCCTATAGTGCCTTTTTTAGGCAAAGTTCAAAGAACAAAACCACCACCGTAACAGCTACAAGCATGCAAAATCTGAAGGTAATGCTACTCAATGTTAGAAGTCTAAGCCTCAAAATGCACCCTCTCAAGGCACTCCTAAAAATGGAGAACATCAATATCTCTGCAGTAACTGAGACCTGGTTCAAGGCTCCAGAGAGCACCCCTGCAATACCAGGCTACAACTCTTACCACACTTTTTGGCCACCAAACCAGGACTGAAACTCTAAAGGTGGAGGGGTGTCCGTATTTACCAGGGATATTCACAACACCAGGCTAGTTGCCCAACGCAATGCATCTGAAATTCTTCATGTGCAACTAACACTAGGTAAGACTGCAATCCAAATTGCAGCTTGCTACAGATCCCCCACCATGTGCCAAGATTCTCACTACACCTTTCTAAACATACTGGAAAATATTAAGATACAACCAAACACCCTAATACTGGATGATTTCAACTACCCTGCCTAACTGGGAAAACTAATTGGGTACCAAAATATTTGCCCAACGGTTCTTGGAATTAATAAATTCCAACACCCTGGATCAACTAATCCTTAGTCCCACCAGGGGCTCAAGTATCCTAGACCTGGTCATTATCAACATGGGAAATCGATGCTCCACACCTATGGTCACCCTCTTGTTGGTCAGGTCTGACCATAAGCTAATCACCCTTGACATCCATATCCCACCCCCACCCCCCCAGTAAGGAAACCTCAGTAAAAACTTCTCCAAAGCCAACTTCATGCTACTCAAGTCAGAAGTGACAAACTTCATGACACCCATGCAGACGGGAACTGACAGTTCAACTGCTGAGTCCTACACCAAGGCACTGTACGAGCACATCCACTCATGCATGAATTGTGCCATCCCCAATAGAACCAAGACGCTCTCCTCCAAAAAAAAGGAAGCCAATCTGGTGGTCCCCTGCCATAAACAAACTTTACAACAAAAGGAAGAAACTGTTGCAGAAAAGAGGAAAATCCCAGGATGCAAAAAACTTCCTTACCAGCCTCAGTAAGAAGCTATCATCCCTCATAAAATCTTCCAAAGCAAGTTACAAAAATAAAATTGCCAAAGATTCCAAAGAAAACCACAAGGCATTCTATAGCTATGTCAAGAATCTAAATGGCAATGCTCAGATCTGCTCTGAGCTTCAACAGAATGGCATTAACTATACTGATCCCAAGGATATTGCCAATATCCTGGCAGATCGATTCAGTGCACACTTCACCCCCCCCCTCTCACCCCATAAAGGGCCCATCTCAATACCGAAAGATTGCCAAATTCTGGTAATAACAGTCACAAAGGTAAAAAAGCACATTCTCCAAAGCTAAGAATGCAGCATCCATGGGACCAGACAGCATCCCAGGCTGTGTACTACATGGACTACAAAATTAACTGGCACCTCACCTAAGTGTCATGTTTAATCATGGCCTCACTCAGGCTTCGTGCTCACTGAGTGGTGCACAGCCACAGTTATCCCATTCCACAAAGGGGGATCCACCTTGGATCCCAGGAACTATCATCCCATCAGTCTGACGAGCCTGATCTGCAAGACCATGGAACGTGTCATCATGGAACTTATAAAGAATGACATTGGCCACCTTCAAACACTGGACCTCACTCAGTTTGGGTTCATGAAGGGCCAATCTTGTCTCCTGAACCTGACTGACTTCTTCGAATCAGTCTCCGGAGCCGTGGACAAGGGTAAGGTGGTCCAGACAGCCTATCTGGACCTTGCCAAGGCCTTTGACACCATCCCCCACTCTGGAATCATAGATAAACTTACTAAGCTGGACATTAATCCTATGTCACTCGATGGATTGCCAACTGACTTACTGACAGAACCTACACTGTAAAAGTAGCAGACTCCAAATCCAGCTCCAGACAAGTGACAAGTGGAGTACTTCAGGGTTCAGTCCTGGGACCACTCTTGTTTGCCATCTACTTCTCTGAAGTACAGGCCAACACTAAGGGACTCTGGCTAGCAAAGTTCGCAGATGACTGCAAACTGGGAGCCATTATTGAATCCCCATATAATGTGGATATTCTACAAAAGGGCCTTACAGAAACAGATGCTTGGTGCCAGAGCCATTGGCTCAAGCTCAATGCCAAGAAATGTATAGTTATCCCCTTTGGGAAAAAAACATGTACCCATGAATTACCACATAAGTGGCAGTACACTAAACACTGAAAGTGTGATAAGAGACTTGGGGACACAGGTGGACAGTGGTCTCACCTTCTATAACCACATCACCACAGCAGTCAGGAAATCCTTTTATGTGACACACCTCATCACTAAGGGTTTTTCATCCAGAAAAAAGGAGGTCATTGTCCCACTGTAGTCATCCCTCATTAGACCCATTATAGAATACAACGTCCCATTTGGTATGTACCTCTCAAGACATCTGCAACAACTGGAAAGGCCTCAGAAACACCTCACTAAAAGAATCACAGGCCTAAAGCAAATGCCCTATGCTAACCGTCTAAAAAAACTCCACCTATACTCTGTTGCTTATCATCTTCTCAGAGGTGATCTCTGCTTAACATACAAGGCCATGTCAAACCCATAGCTGTTGGACATGCTACACGTAAAGAAATACAAATCCCACAGAGACACATGCTCCAGGGATCTAAACCTTGTCATCACAATGAACAAAACATGCTGGAGGGATAGGTTCCTGACCCAGAGACTCCCCAGACTCTGGAATAGACAGCCCATACATGTCAAGCAGAGTGCCTCTTTGGCCCTCTTCAAAAGGAACCTTGATGATTGGCTAGGGGTCCAGGGAAGTAAATATTGTGGGAAGAAATATCCAGGGAGTTGTTATGGTTAGGCTTGTATAGGCCCTAGGGCCGATAGCCTAGTACCAACCTATGAACCTATGAACCATTTTAACAAACTTCAAGTCAGTCAGGTGAGCTGGTTCAAATGGAGCAACTGTCCGCTTCTCTAACACAAAATTAAGATCTCAAGGAGGAACCACCAGTTTTCTTGGAGGCCTCTTATGCAAAATCCCTTTCAAAAGCATTTTGTGAGAAGCATTGAAAGATGAGAATCCATGGACAGACATGTTGAAATGGCAGACAGATGAACCTTGACAGAGAAGTAAGAAAGATCATATCATAGTGACTCACACAGTTATTGTAAAAGCAGACAACTATCTCTGAATGGGTGCTGGTTATGTTGTCAGCACCAACTAGAAAGCCATTTCCATTTACTAATATATGATTTTCTAGAGGCAATCTTTCTTGCCTCCATTAGCACCTGTTGTATGTAACCTGTAAACAGGTGACTAAAGGGAATTAATACTCTACCATCCAGATATGCAAATTAAGTTGATTGGCTTTTGGGTATATCAAACACCCCTGTTCTTGCGTGAGTAAATCCAGTCTGTGAGGAAGCTTGTGGTAATTGACCTTGTCCATTTTCAAGAGAAGGGAGAACCACAGCTGCCTAGGCCAGAATGAAGTCACCACAATGATCTTGGGGATTCCATCTGAATCTTCAGAAGTACCCCAAACATTAGCTGAAAGGGCAGAAAAGTATACAGGAACATTCTTGTCCAAGGAAAAGTAAAGACATCTGTCATCCAGACCTTCTTGTATGGAATCATGCCAGCTGATTGTTCAAAGAGGAGACAAACAGGTCTACTTGAGGAACTCCCCACAGATGGATTAAATCTTGGAAGACACGCCAGATCTAGTTTTCATTTGTGAGAATCTGCCCTTGTCCTGCTCAGCTTGTCTGCTATTTTTCAAAAAATTTTGGCTTCTTGGACCAGCCTCAGTAAGAAGCTATGATCCCTCATAAAATCTTCCAAAGCAAGTTACGAAAATAAAATTGTCAAAGATTCCAAAGAAAACCACAAGGCATTCTATAGCTATGTCAAGAATCTAAATGGCAATGCTCAGATCTGCTCTGAGCTTCAACAGAATGGCATTAACTATACTGATCCCAAGGATATTGCCAATATCCTGGCAAATCGATTCAGTGCACACTTCACCCCCCCCCTCTCACCCCATAAAGGGCCCATCTCAATACTGAAAGATTGCCAAATTCTGGTAATAACAGCCACAAAGGTAAAAAAACACATTCTCCAAAGCTAAGAATGCAGCATCCATGGGACCAGACAGCATCCCAGGCTGTGTACTACATGGACTACAAAATTAACTGGCACCTCACCTAAGTGTCATGTTTAATCATGGCCTCACTCAGGCTTCGTGCTTATTGAGTGGTGCACAGTCACAGTTATCCCATTCCACAAAGGGGGATCCACCTTGGATCCCAGGAACTATCATCCCATCAGTCTGACGAGCCTGATCTGCAAGACCATGGAACATGTCATCATGGAACTTATAAAGAAAGACATTGGCCACCTTCAAACACTGGACCTTACTCAGTTTGGGTTCATGAAGGGCCAATCTTGTCTCCTGAACCTGACTGACTTCTTCAAATCAGTCTCCGGAGCCGTGGACAAGGGTAAGGTGGTCCAGACAGCCTATCTGGACCTTGCCAAGGCCTTTGACACCATCCTCCACTCTGGAATCATAGATAAACTTACTAAGCTGGACATTAATCCTATGTCACTTGATGGATTGCCAACTGACTTACTGACAGAACCTACACTGTAAAAGTAGCAGACTCCAAATCCAGCTCCAGACAACTGACAAGTGGAGTACTTCAGGGTTCAGTCCTGGGACCACTCTTGTTTGCCATCTACTTCTCTGAAGTACAGGCCAACACTAAGGGACTCTGGCTAGCAAAGTTCACAGATGACTGCAAACTGGGAGCCATTATTGAATCCCCAAATAATGTGGATATTCTACAAAAGGGCCTTACAGAAACAGATGCTTGGTGCCAGAGCCATTGGCTCAAGCTCAATGCCAAGAAATTTATAGTTATCCCCTTTGGGAAAAAAACATGTACCCATGAATTACCACATAAGTGGCAGTACACTAAACACTGAAAGTGTGATAAGAGACTTGGGGACACAGGTGGACAGTGGTCTCACCTTCGATAACCACATCACCACAGCAGTCAGGAAATCCTTCTATGTGACACACCTCATCACTAAGGGTTTTTCATCCAGAAAAAAGGAGGTCATTGTCCCGCTGTAGTCATCCCTCATTAGACCCATTATAGAATACAACGCCCCATTTGGTATGTACCTCTCAAGACATCTGCAACAACTGGAAAGGCCTCAGAAATACCTCACTAAAAGAATCACAGGCCTAAAGCAAATGCCCTATGCTAACCGTCTAAAAAAACTCCACCTATACTCTGTTGCTTATCATCTACTCAGAGGTGATCTCTGCTTAACATACAATGCCATGTCAAACCCAGAGCTGTTGGACATGCTACACATAAAGAAATACAAATCCCACAGAGACACATGCTCCAGGGATCTAAACCTTGTCATCACAATGAACAAAACATGCTGGAGGGATAGGTTCCTGACCCAGAGACTCCCCAGACTCTGGAATAGACTGCCCATACATGTCAAGCAGAGTGCCTCTTTGGCCCTCTTCAAAAGGAACCTTGATGATTGGCTAGGGGTCCAGGGAAGTAAATATTGTGGGAAGAAATATCCAGGGAATTGTTATGGTTAGGCTTGTATAGGCCCTAGGGCCGATAGCCTAGTACCAACCTATGAACCTATGAACCATTTTAACAAACTTCAAGTCAGTCAGGTGAGCTGGTTCAAATGGAGCAACTGTCCGCTTCTCTAACACAAAATTAAGATCTCAAGGAGGAACCACCAGTTTTCTTGGAGGCCTCTTATGCAAAATCCCTTTCAAAAGCATTTTGGCGTGAGAAGCATTGAAAGATGAGAATCCATGGACAGACATTTTGAAATGGCAGACAGATGAACCTTGACAGAGAAGTAAGAAAGATCATATCATAGTAACTCACACAGTTATTGTAAAAGCAGACAACTATCTCTGAATGGGTGCTGGTTATGTTGTCAGCACCAACTAGAAAGCCATTTCCATTTACTAATATATGATTTTCTAATCTAGAGGCAATCTTTCTTGCCTCCATTAGCACCTGTTGTATGTAACCTGTAAACAGGTGACTAAAGGGAATTATTAATACTCTACCATCCAGATATGCAAATTAAGTTGATTGGCTTTTGGGTATATCAAACACCCCTGTTCTTGCGTGAGTAAATCCAGTCTGTGAGAAAGCTTGTGGTAATTGACCTTGTCCATTTTCAAGAGAAGGGAGAACCACAGCTGCCTAGGCCAGAATGAAGTCACCACAATGATCTTGGGGATTCCATCTGAATCTTCAGAAGTACCCCAAACATTAGCTGAAAGGGCAGAAAAGTATACAGGAACATTCTTGTCCAAGGAAAAGAAAAGACATCTGTCATCCAGACCTTCTTGTATGGAATCATGCCAGCTGATTGTTCAAAGAGGAGACAAACAGGTCTACTTGAGGAACTCCCCACAGATGGATTAAATCTTGGAAGACACGCCAGATCTAGTTTTCATTTGTGAGAATCTGCCCTTGTCCTGCTCAGCTTGTCTGCTATGCAGTTTTGCTCTGACAGAATATAGGATGCGTTTAGAGTGAGACTTTGCTGTGAAGCAACAACTTGAAAAGGTTCAAGGGACCAAAGATAGTTCAGGGAGTTGATTAAGTTGATCAGGGAAAGCATCTCTTTTATATTTATGTGCATTCAATTCTCCTCTGTGTACCATACACCTTGCACATTTATCCCTCCAGAAACTGCTTTTCAAGTAAAGTCCAAGACATCAGTGGTGACTAACTGCTTTGCAACAGAAAGATAGAATGGGAGATCCAGATTTAAGGATATCTGCTGTCTCCAACAAGTAATTTCTGTTTTGGCAAATCCCAGTAATGAGAACTGAAAAGACAAGGGATGTTGGTGCTGGGACCAAAGACACTTCAGTTACCATTGTATCTTTTCTCATTTGAAGTCAGGCCAGTGGTATCATGAGAATCATAGATGCCATGAGACCCAAAATTTTGAGATACTCCCTCACGGTGAATGAAGCTTGAGTGGAAAACTTTAGAAAAAGATATAGATATAGATCTATATTTCCCCTGTGGAAGAAAAGCCCTATGAACTGAGGTGTCTAGCTGAAAGACCAGGAACACAATCCTGTGTGAAGGAAATCAAAAATACTTTTGACTATTCCTCTTAGAATTCCAGCTTGTGTAAGAAATCTCTCACCCAAGTGAGAAACTCTTGACACTTTGTAATAAATTCTGCAAAGGTAAGCAAGTCATCTAAATATGAATAAATGTGGATACCCTGTAGTCTGAAATGAGCTATAAAGTACAGTTGTGTACACTTAGCATAAATGTAGCTGTTCAAAGTGTATTCATTGTTGCAGTCATCACATTTGGGTTGTCCCTGCTGGGTAGCCCTCGGCAGGCCCAAATACCAGAGTAAAGATTGTCCCTCCTGCGTCGGCTGCAGCTTGCCAGGGACTGACATCAGGTCGTCAGTGATATAAAGCAAGGCAGCAGACACCATTACATTAGTTTTTCTTGCCCCAACCTATAGCAGCCCTGCCCAGAAGGCCTGAGGAAGGCCAACCTGGGGGATGCCCATAGGTATAGACTGATGTGAAGGAAAGAGAGAGAAATAGAGAGGGAAGGAGGGAGGGAAAACAGGACTGCAGCAGTAAATACAGTCAAACATCTACATGTATGGTAAATGTACACAACTGTACTATGTTCTTCATGTTTCACTGTTGCAGTCATCACTTGTGGGAAGATTCCCGAAGCTGAAGGTAGGGTGGAAGGTAGAAGGGAAGGAATAGAAGAACAGGCTTGCACTGCTCTAAGTAGGACCTAGCATGCCCTGCAGGACTGTAGAGGCAAAGCCTGCCTGGGTTTTGAAGAAAAGAGGCAATTGGTAGTGTTTGGTGAAGGTGTGGATGGATGTCCAAGTGGCAGCTTCTAGGTTGTCCTTGGTATGGACGACCCTAAGGAAAGCAGTGGAAGTAGATGTTGCCCTAGTGGAATGGTGTCAGACAGGCTTGTGAGGCATTTTTCCATTGAAGTGCTAGCAGAATTGGATACAGTTGGATATCCATTTACAAATGGTCTGCTTGAAAATAGGTTTCCACTCTGCCCCTGGGTCGAAGCTGACCAGGAGCTGGTCAGTCTTTCAGAGAGACTTGGTTCTATCCAGATGGTATCTAAGTTGTCTGTGCACATCCAGTGAATGAAGGATTCTTTCCCCCCTATTTTGAGGGTTAGGAAAGAAGGTGGGAAGATGTATAGCCTGATTCAATGTTACATCAGATACCAACTTAGGCATAAAAGAGGGGTTAGTTCAAAGAGACACCCTGTCTGCATGGAAGATAATGAAGGGTTCAATGGCCATGAGAGCCTGCAGCTTGGAATGCCCCCTAGCTGAGGTTATGGCCAGCAGGAAGGCAGTCTTCCAAGAGAGGTGTTTTAGCTCTGCTGAGGCAGCTGGTTCAAAGGGGAGTAAGGTAAATTTTTCTAAGACATAGTTCATGTCCCAGGCAGGGATGGGTGGCCTTCTAGGTGGCCTGATGTGAAATACCCCTCTAAGGAATTGTTTTAGCAGGGGGTGGGAGAACAAAGGTTGCTCTGTATGGGAATGGGCAGAGATAGCTGAGGCATGAATTTTGATGGAAGAGTAAGATAATCCTTTTTGCACTAGATCCACCAAGTAGTCTAGAATCAGAGAGAGGGATGCGAGGGAGCTGCTTATACCCTTAGTTTGGCACCAGGCACTGAATCTTTTCCATTTTGCAGAGTAGGATTTCCTGGCACTGAGCCTCTTGGCCTCCTTAATTATATCCAGGACCTGCTTGTTCAGTGGTCAGGTGGTATACACCTCTGGGGTATAAGCCATGTGGATAGGCTGAGTGTTTGCAGATTGAGATGCAGTGCTGACCTGTTTTCTTGGGTTAAAAGTCTTTCTGTGAGAGGCAAGTTCCCGGGCGGCTCCTTGATCAGACTGAGTAGCAAGGGGTACCAATGTTGACTGGGTCAACTTGGAGCAATGAATATAGCCCTTGGCCCTTCCTCCCTGATCTTTAGCAGTACCCTTGGGATAATTGGCAAGGGGGGGAAGACATAGACAAACAGGTTGGCCCAGTGGAAGGAGAAAGCATCCACCTTCCAGGCTCCTGGGTGGTACTCCCTGGTGCAGAACTGGTCTAACTGCCTGTTCTCTATGGATACAAAGAGGCCTACCTCTGGTGTCCCCCAAATTTGGGTGATGTAGAGGAAGGTCTCCTTCCAAAGCTGCCATTCGTGGGGGTCCAGGACACTTCTGCTGAGGTGGTCTGCTAGGGTGTTATGCTCCCCTGGGATGTACTGGGCTATCAGATGAAGGCCCATCATTGAGGCAGTCTGCTAGAGAAACATGGCTAGACGACAAAGCGGGTAGAAGTCTGTTCCCTCCTGCTTGCTGATGTACCACATGACTGTGGTATTGTCTGTTTTGATGAGGAGCACCCCTTGGTTTCAGATGGCTCTTGAAGGCTGTGATAGCCCTGAGCACTGTCATAATTTCCTTCAGGTTGATGTGTAGGCCTAGGTCCCTGAGGTCCCAGGTGTCTTGGGTGCACATGTCTCCTAAGTGTGCCCCCCAGGCTGCATCTGAGGCATCCGTGGTGATGGATTGGTCATGGGGAAGAATTAGAAAAGGTAGGCCCTTGTTCAGGGTACAGACTTTTGCCCGCCATAGGAGTTCCTCCCTTAAGCAGGTAATCAGAGACAGTTGTAGCTCCAGTGACTGAGAGTACTGGCTCCAAAGATTTTGTAGGTACCATTCTAGTTTTCTCATGTGTAGTCTGGCCAAGGGCACCATCAGGATGCAGGATGCCATGTACCCTAGAGCTTGCAGGAACTTCCTTGCAGTGAGGTGTGTCCTGTGAGCCAATTGGGTGAAGTATTGGGGCAGAAATCTTTGTTTTTCTGGAGAGAGGATGGCTCTTTGGGTGGATGTGTCCAGGAGAGCTCCCAATAAGTTGATCTGTCTTTTGGGCTGGAAATGGGATTTTTCCTCATTGATGGTAAATCCCAGAGAGGTAAAGAGGTTTGGACAAAGTTGAGGTCTTGCAGGAGCTTTTCCCTGTTGTATGCCTGGATGAGACAGTCGTCCAGATGGGGGTAAATTTGTATGTTTTTCTGCCTGCAGAAGACAATGACAGGGGCCAGGCATTTGGTGAAAACCCTGGGAGTAGTAGATAAGACAAATGGCGGAGCAGAGAACTGAAAGTATTGTGAGCCTGCCCTGAAGCGAAGGAACCTTCTGCAGAATTCTCCTATAGGGATATGGAGGTAGGTATCCTTTAGGTCTAGGGTGACTAGTCAGACATTTGGAGTCAGCATGGGCAAGAGTTTTTGGAGCATAAGCATTTTGAATTTTGGCACTAGCAGGGAAAGGCTTACTGTGGATAGATCCAGAATAGAGCACAAAGTCCCCTCTTCCCTGGGTACCAAGAGCAATCTTGAATAAAACCCTTTTCCAGCTTCTTCCTCGGGTACAGGTTCCACTGCTCCTTGAGTACAGAGTTTCTGAATTTGGCAGAGAGCCTCTACCCGCATGACTTGCTGCTATGTCTGAGTACCCTGTTGAGTTTGGGTTCTCTTTGAAAGAGAATCTATATACTTGGGAAATGACTTTTAGGACCCACTGATCTTTTGTGATGGATTGCCAGTTGTCTTTGAAAAGGGATAGCCTTTCTCCTAACCTTTGGAGGGGTGTGGGGCAGAGTGGGGAGGTGGAGTCATTGTGAGTCCTTAGGGTAGGGAATGGACTTAGATCTCCCTGCCCTGGGGGTTGTAGCTGTCCATTGTCTGGACCCCTGCTGGCCTTGATTGGGAAGGAAAGGACCATTGTTTGGTGAGAAAGTCCCTGCTGAATCTGGGAGGTTGGACCTAGAGGAATTCTTTAACTGTCTGCATTGATTTGGCCTTATCCTCCATTTTCTTGATCATCTCCTCTGCCTTAGATCCAAACAAGTGGTCCTTATCTAGGGGGGTGTCTGACTTTGGATTTAACATGATCAGGCAGAGGTTGCTCTTTCAGCCATGCATGTCTCCTTATGACTGACCCCAACAGCAGCCCTGCTAGAGGCTTCTAGGGCATAGTATCCACAGTGGAGGGAATGCTTTGCCACTTCAGAGCTGGAGTGTAAGAGCTCTCCCAGTTCTCTGGAGGTTGAACTGTCTGGCAAAAGGAAAGCTTCTGCTTTAATAGTTCTGACAGCTAAGGTAGCAGAGGTGTATACTTTTTACCCCATCTGTCTAGGGCTCTGCTATCCTTGTCAGAAGGTATTGGGTTTTTGGAGGAACTGGCCCTAGCCCCTTTGGGTCCCTGGGTTCCTCCAAAAACCCAACTCCAGAGTGCCAAATACTTATTCAAAAATCCTACAGCAGAAACAGATTTTGAATAAGTATTTGTGGGTATCTGGCACTCTGCAGTACCTATCTGGCTTTCTAGGTGCAGGAGGCAGGGCATCAGGTGTGAGGCTAGACTCCATAAAGACATCCTCTACCGCATCCAAAATGGGAGGAATGGCTAAGGGTTTATGCTGGGGAAGGTCCAGAAACTCTCTTAGCCTCTTCTTAGACTGGGGTAGTCCTGAGCTTCCCAGTGGAAGTGTTCCTTGAGGGTGCGTAAGGTCTGTCCAAATGATAGGTCCTCAGGGGGGATGCAGATGGGATGGAGTCCTCTGCATCAGAATCCTCAAAGGTGGTAAGGGCTGCTGTTCATTGTCTGAGTCCAAAAAGTCTGATTCTTGCTTTATACCACTGATGACTTGACATTAGTGCCTGGCGACCTGCAGCTGATACAGCAGGGACACTCTTTACTCTGGTATTCAGGACGGCTGAGGACTACCCAGCAGGGATAACCCACAAGTGATGACTGCAACAGTGAAACACGAAGAACATCTGGAGTTAAACAGTTTGTGAACACTCTTGGTGCAGCTCAGAGTCCAAAGGTTAAAGCAAAGAAAGTACAGTTGTGTACACTTACCAAAAATTTAAATGTTCAAGTGTATTCACTGTTGCAGTCATCACACTTGGGTTATCCTGCCAGGGGTAGCCCTCAGTCGGCCCAAATACCAGAGGCTTAGTATTTCTATGTCGGTTGCTGTCACTTCAGGACTGTATTCGGGTCACCAGTGGTATAAAAACAGGCAGCCAATGCCATTACATCAGTTTTTCTTGCCCCAAATGTCAGTGGTGGGGAAAAACACCACCAGTAAAAAGTAAATACCAATAGCCCTTTAAGGAGTGAGGAAGAGACATGAGAGAGACAGAGAGAGAGAGAGAGAGAGAAAGACAGAGAGAGAGAGAGAGAGAGAGAGAGACAAAGGGGCTGGTGGGAAACCAGGATCACAACTGTGAATACACTCGAACATCTACATTTATGGTAAGTATACACAACTGTACTATGTTTTTTGTGTTTCACTGTTGCAGTCATCACACTTGGGTTGATTACTAAAGCTGAAGAATGGATGGAGGCAGTCAAGAAGTGTTGGGGCTGGCTAGTATGCCCTGCAGGACTGCTGTTGCAAAGCTCACCCTGGATTTGGAAAAGATAGGCAGGTGGCTTGGTGAAGGTATGAACAGAACTCCAAGTTGCAGGTTCCAGAATGTCCCTGGTAGGGACTCCTCTGAGAAAGGCTGTATAGGCTGAAGTCGCCCTAGTGGAATGTGTTCTGACCCCCTGAGGGGGTGGTTTCCCATGGTGTTTGTAACAGAAATGGATACAGTGTGCTATCCATTTGGGGATGGTTTGTTTTGATATGGCCTTGCCCTCTGCTCCGGTGCAAAGCTGACTAGTAAGTGGTCAGATTTCCTAAAGGGCTTAGTCCTATCAAGGTAGAATCTGAACTGTCTGTGCACATCTAAAGAGTGCAGGACCTTGCAACTTATTTTGAGGATTAGGGAAAAAGGTGGGCAAATGGATAGATTGGTTGAGAACTACACTGGACACCACTTTAGGCATGAAAGTTGGGTTAGTCCTGAGGGAGACCCTGTCAGCATGAAAAATGATGAAGGGTTCACCATAAGTGCTTGTAGCTCACTCTTCTAGCTGAAGTGATGGCCAGAAGCAATGCTGTTTTCCAAAAGAGGAATTTTAACTCTGCTGATGCAGCAGGCTCAAAGGGGGGTAGCGTGAGCTTTTTCAACACAAAGTTAAGGTCCCAAGCAGGGGTAGGGGCTCTTCTTGGTGGCCTTAAGTTGTTAGCCCCTCTCAGGAACTGCTTGATGACAGGGTGTGAGAAGAGAGGTGGCTCAGTGCTGTAATGAGCAGAGAAGGCACAGGCATGGATCTTGATGGAAGAGAAGGATAGGCCCCTGTGGAGTAGGTATGCTAGGTAATCCAAGATGAGAGGTAAGCAGGGCTGTGCTGGATCTGCTCCTTTAGTCTGGACCCAGGAACCATACTTTTTCCACTTGTCAGCATAAGATTTTCTAGTACTGGGTCATCTAGTTTCACGTATGACATCCAGTACATGCTTGCTTAGGCTGGCCACTGGAGGAGAAGTCAAGGAATAAGCCAAGCTGCAAGGTTCACGGACTGCAATTGCGGATGCAAGAACTGTCCCTCCTGTTGGGTCAGGAGAGTTGGGATCTGGGGGAGGTGCCATGGAGGCAACGGTGACAGACTGTGCAGTAGTGGGTACCAGTGTTGGCGTGGCCAGTCTGGGGCAATCACGATTGCCCTTGGTCTTTCTTCCATTATCTTGAGTAGTACTCTTGTAAGAAGAGGTAAAGTGGGAAATGCATAGATTGAGAGGTTTGCCCACTGGAAGGCTATGGCATCCACTTTCCAGGCCTTGCTGTGAGGTTCCCTGGTGTAGAATTTACTGAGCTGGTGGTTGTAGGGTGAGACAAATAGGTCCACCTTCGGGGTACTCCATTTCTGGGTCACAAGGCTGAAGGTGTTGTGGTTTAATTGCCACTTGTGTGGGTCTAGGAGATTTCTGGTTAAGTTGTCTGCCAGAGAATTTTGTTTGCCTGACAGGAATTGAGCTTGCAGGTGAATATGCATGGCTGAGGCCGTGTTTCAAATGGTCATGGCTAGCCTGCAGAGTGGGTAAGAGTGGGTTCCCCCCTGCTTGTTGATGTACATCACTGTGATGTTGTCGGTTTTGATTAGTAGAGGCCCCGGAGACAGTAGGGATATGAAAGCTGTCAAGAGCATTCTGAACAGCTAGCATCTCTTTTTGGTTGATGTGCAGATGAATTTGATTTGGGCTGAAGTGGCCCTGAATGCACCTGTCATCCAGATGTGCACCCCAGGCATAGTCTGATGCATCCAGCTATGACATGTAAGAAATTCTTAAAGGGTATGTTTTCCATGAAAGTTAGGGGGTATAAAAGGAAAATGTTCACATTTTTATTAGTGGTCCAGATGCACAAAACCTTAATAATCACTTCAAGTCTGGAGAAATGGGGATGTGATAATAAGCATTTTTTAATCTAGTGTTACCAGAAAACATGAAAGAAGAAGAAGAGGTAACAGGTTGGAAACTGACATTTTGAATTTGGGCACTATCACAAACAGGTTTACAAAAGAAGGATACAGAACTGGTCTCAAAGCATTTTCTTTCTTCGGCATGAAAAACATTCTTGAGTAAAACACCTTTCCTTCCTGGGCATGAGGAACTGGCTCTATCACTCCCTGGGACAGCATGTAATGAAGAACATGTGAAGAACTATCAACTGAGTCATACACATACTGCAAATAATCCATAATTTCTTGTAGAATAGAAGAAAATACATTATTTAAAGCAGATTTTTCTTCAAAGAAAAAAACTGCAGACAAAACATTCCTCACACTTTCACAATTAGTCAGAACAAACTAACATATGAGCCTGCAAATTCAAAATTTTGAAAGCCAAAGTGGCAGAAGCATACACTTTTTGTCCCATACTTAACAATAATCTTCCCATCCTTATCAGAAAGAGTAGGATTGGAATTAACTAATGTTAAGCAGCAGTAGCCGCTAGGTCAGGTTTGGGAAGAGTGTATAAAAACCTAAAAGACTGAGATACTTTATACATCCTATCTGGCTTTTTAGGGGCAGCTGGCCAACTGTCAGGAAAAGGTACAGTTGTGTACTTACCATAAATGTAGATTTAGCTTTGTTCTTCATTTTCTTTAACACCTCTTCTGCCTTAACACCAAACAAAGTATAATGCTGTAAAGGTGCATCTAATTTAACTTTGACATGATCAGGCAGATTTTGTTCCTTTAACCAAGCATGCCTCCTAATTACAGAGCCCGTAACTGCAGCCCTGCAGGAGGCCTCCAAAGAATCAAAACCACATTGCAAAGTATGCTTTCCAACTTGTTCAGCTGCATGCAGTAAATCATGCATTTCCTGGTTTTCTGCCCATTCAGAGTTTAACAACATTTTCTGTTTAAGCAATGCCATGACATGTTGCTGATATTTGAGCATATGAAACTGACAGTTTAAGGCCCTTATAGCCAAGGTAGCAGATGTGTAAGCCTTTTTCCCCATCTATCCAGTGCCCTAGAATCTCTGTCAGAGGGGGTAGGGTTTTTTGCAGTGGAAGCCTTAACTCCTTTGGGACCCTGAGAAATAGTTTCTGGGTCTGCAGCAGGGTTTTTAAAAAGGAATTTATGAGTCAGGAACCCTGTAATATCTGTCAGGCTTAACAGGAGCTGGAGGTAAGGAGTCAGGGGTAAGACTAGACTCCAAAAACACATAATCTACAATGTCTAACAAAGGTGGAATGGCTAGTGGCCTGTGTTGAGGTAGTACAAGGAAATCCCTGAGCCTCTTTTTAGATTCTGAAAAATCTTGGCTCTCCCAGTGGAAATGCTCCCTCATGGTATGCAAGGTTTCCCCAAAAGAATAGTCCGCTGGAGGAGAAGCTGAAGGTATAGAATCTTCAGCATCAGAATCCTCATAGGGGGGAAGAGAATATTCCTGATCAGAAGAGGAATCAGAAGAAATGGAAACCTGATCTGAAGATTCTTAGTCAGTCTCTTGCCTAGGCCTCTTATCAGGAGGGGGATGGGAACTCCTGATCAAGGTAATCAAGTCTTTGGCCATTTTGAGCATCTGTTTTTTGGGCATAGAGGCCTGTCCACGTGGCTCTTGAGTTTGTTTCTTTGCTTTAGAAGGTGCTTTAGTCTTTGCCTTTGAAGCTGAAGTCGGTTTAATATAAAGATGTTTAGGTCTGAATACACCCTCAGAAGCCGGTGCCTGCTCAGCGGCTCCGGACCCATATGAAGGAATAGTATCAGAGGCTCCAATACCTTGAGTTTCTAGAGGCATGGCCGACTCCACGTAGGAATCGGTAGCGGCCTGCGACTCTAAAGTAGCGGGTGTCAGGGGCTGCGAAAGCACCTTACTGAGAACTGGCGGACCGGCGACTGGCTTAGGAGAAGCTTCGTTGTCAGTTTTGGGCCTTGGTTGTCTATCTCTCTCCTTTTCTTTGCGTTTTTTGTGAACTCCGGTAGTCGGATGGCTATCTGACATTTCTGGATAATTAAACCAGTGTCCAAAATAGTTTAAAGAAAAATCATACCGATGCTTAATAGTGCGTTGGTTAAATCTAGCACAAAACCGACAACCAGAAACATTGTGATCAGGGACTAGGCAAGGAATACAGTAAGAATGAAAATCCTTATGAGGTATTTGCTTTCTACAAGAAATACAATTATTTACTTTGTCTGACAACAGTCTGGAGCAAGAAAAAAGTTTCCCCAACGGGGTAGCTTTATTGAAGACTTTGGATCTGAAACTCGAACACGGAAATCTCAGGAGTTGGCCGACCAGCACTTGCGAACTGCTTCTGCTTCGGGCACCACGCGGCAAGAAAGACTGAAGAAAATGGCATCGACTGCTTCTTTTATACCCCTGATGACCTGATGTCATGGGGCGAAAGCAACCAAAGCAGGACCCAAGACTTTGGAATTCAGGCCGGCTGAGGGCAACCTGCCAGCAGGATAACTCAAATGTAATGACTGCAACAGTGAAACATGAAGAACATCTGTAGTAACATGCACATCCTCCAAGCTGACAGAACTGGAGGACTGGGTGACAGTTCTGGAAATTCCTTCTGTAACAGCTCATAGTATTTTCTGAGGGACTGATAAACCCTAGTGTTCTCCCACTGAAAACACTGGCACATTCTGGAAATAATCTCAAAGAAAGAGAAACCTCTACAGGGCGAATCAGAAACTGAGCCCTCCTATGAGTCTGAATCAAAAATCTGAGGAGAAAACCCTGTATCTATCCCTTCATCTTCCTGTCCAGATTCAGAATGCTGAGTCTCTTAAGGAAAAGAGGTATCCCTTTTTCTTTTACCAGAAACTGCTTCAGAAGAAGGATCTATTAATTAAGCCTTGAGCCAGACCCAGCAAACTACTTCTATCTAAGAAAATGTGAGGAGGAGCAGATACATGTTTAGTTTTCTGTTTCTTTTTGGACCAACAGTGGTTCTTAATGGGTGATTTAGCCCTTTCCTGGGAAGGGCACAACATTCTTACAAAACTTGAAGCCTTCGCCTGTTGCCTCTTCAGGATTACTACTGGTTCTCCCCACAGGGAACTAACAGACACACACAGTGAAGTCTGAATAAAAAACCTTAGAAACAGATCTAAATAAATATCTATTTTTTCCAGTGGAAGAAAAGCTGTTTGAATTGACGTGTCTAGAAGATGTCCCAGAAACACAATCCTGTGTGAGGGAGTCAAGAAAGACTGTTCAATGTTCTCTTGGAATCCCAACTTGTGCAAGAGATCTCTCATCCAAGAGAGAGATTCTGACATTTTGTAAAAGACTCTGCCAAGATAAACAAGTTATCTAAATATGGAAAAATATGGATAACCTGTAGCCTGAAATGAGCTGTAACTGGAGCTAGGCATTTTGTTAACACTCTTGCTGCTGTGGATAGTCCAAAGGGAAAGGCAGAGATCTGATAATGTGATCCAGACACATAAAACCTTAACAAATGCCTGACATCTGGATGAGCAGAAATGTGACATAAAGCATCTTTTCAGTCTAGTGTTACCAGGAAACTTGAATGAGGAAGAAGAGGTAACAGGTTGTGAAGGGACATCATTTTGAATTTGGGCCCTATCACAAGCAGGTTTAAGAAAGAAAGATCCAGAACTGGTCTTCAAGCAGTTTCTTTCTTTGTGACTAGAAACATCCTTAAACAAAACCCCTTCCCCACCCGGTACTATTATTCCGTGGGAAAGCATGTGAAGAACAAGCGGAAACAAAAGCGTCTGATCTGCAGGATGAGGAATCACCCCCTGTATATGAGGAATTTCATCCTACTGCCATCTCTAACCTCGATGAATAATTTTCAGCACCCATCTACCTGAAACAGTCTGTTGTCAAAGAGAAAAATAAATATTCAGACTTTCTGGAAGAGAACATAGACCAGGGCAGGAGGGGGTCACAAGGTCTCTTGAATAGTTGTTCAGAGTTGTTGGAGTATCCTTAGTGTTGGGAGGTCTGAGACAATTTTGGAACCTCCTTGCCACTTCTTTAAAATGTCTGTTTACCTAAATTTTGTTGAAACTATTCTGTTTTTTGCTGAAGTTGGATAAGAAGAAAGAAAATCCCTTGGACAATTTGGAAAAGGAGGGCTGAAAAGTCTTACCCTAGATTAGCTTGACCCCTTTCATCACAGATTTTGATTACTTATGCAGCAGAGGGGACAAACAATCTGTATCCAAGGGAGAATTTAAAATCTCATATCTTACATCATCTGGAATGTTCTGAGAATGCAGCCAAGGCAGATGTTCAAGGTCTCATTATAGAAGCCAGCTATGACATGTAAGCAAGATAGAAAGACTTAAAGGGTATGTTTTCCATGAAAGTTAGGGGGTATAAAAGGAAAATGTTCACATTAGCCAGCATGTATTAGTTTCCAGAGCTTTGAGCTAAAGTGGCAAAGGATTACCTTGAGACATCACAATGCAATGGGAGAGGAAGTCAAATTCCAGAGGACCTTTCAGCTACAAATACAAGAAAGGCACAAGTGAACGTCAACAGCCAAGGATTTCAGCTTTTGCAAAAAGTTGAACATTTAAGTCAAAAGATTGCACCTTAAAGAGGTCATGGACTTTCCAGAAGCGGATTCTTCACATTCTACCCATTATTTATATATGCTTGGCACAAAATTAAGAATAGACAGAATATTTCCCTAATTACTTAAGGAACAAACTAGAGAAAAAATAAAGTAATTTCATGTCCGTTATAAGACCACAATGCTGTTTGTTTTTCTGTTTATGAATTACTATATGGAATAATTCTGTGTTTTATTCAAATACCACCTTATATGAATTAACATGCCTGTGCCTCCATGATGAAAGTCTGGTTGATTAAAGAAATTAAAGAACACATAGAAGCTAACAATAATGGAGAAGTAAATTATATACTTTGGTGCCATTATAGATTCATAGGTTCATAGGTGTGTACTAGGCTAATGGCTCTGGCCTGGAGCCTTTACAAGCCTAGCCCATAGAATTATCCTGGCATCGTACCACCTGACCTTAGTTCCCAGTGCATCTGTTGAGTAGAGCCACTGGAGTGATCCCTGGGGTGAATTTTCTGTTTCCCATCCACCAGCCCTTGACATTTGTATATAATTTAGTTCTTGCTTAAGTATTACTTCTCTATGCATCACCTGACTTCTACTATTCCTACTGACAAGGATTACTCTCTGGACATCTTGTAATTGTTGCTCTTTGCCTTCTTCTATATTTGAAATCTCTTTTGTTTCCCTTTGCTTTGCAGTCTTCCCACCATCTGGGATGCAGTTTGTCACCCATGATAAAATTTTTGTTGTATCGCCTCCTTTATCTAATCCTCTAAGTATACCTTTACCTTCCTCTTACGCCAACTTATAATAGGTCCATCTTCTGCTCTGCAACTTTGAAGACTCTAGGGGGAGTGAGGTGAACACATCCTACCACCATAACATGGTCAGAGATTTATCTTTCCCTTATCTCTAAATCTCGGCATTTCCTGGGGTAGTAATACAAGATCCAACCTGTTACTTTGTTTAGACAGATCCCTTGCAACAGTGACCACTAACTGAACTGCTTGCATATATCTCCAACTGTCACACCATCTCCTCATCATTATGCACCTATGAAGTATGTGCAGTCCATTTTTATGTGGTTGCTCTTTATTATACAATCTTTCCAGCGGAGCTTGTGGAACTAAATTTAAAGTCACTCAATAATGTAACATGTTGTACATTGCTAATTAGCAGCTCGCATACCAGTAACATTTGTTCAAATGTTGGGTCATACCTATTTGTAGCAAAATTTCCTATAGCTCATTTTTGATTATATATTATATTGGGTTCACTTTAAATAATCGAATGTTCAGAACATCGACGTTCTAATCATCGAGACCAGAACATTGATGTTCAGAACATCGAAGGGTTAAACTGGAAGTGCCAGGTAAGTGAGACCGTGGAATGTTGGGTGTGTATGCAGGGCAGCAAGGTGCCCTGCATGTTGTGTGTGTGTGTGTGTGTGTGTGTGTGTGTGTGTGTGTGTGTGTGTGTGTGTGTGTGTGTGCCACCTGAGTGTTGGCATTGCAAGTAGGGTATGGGAAACCTCCAATTTAGCGCTACTGCATATAGCGGTAAATGGGAGATTTCCCTTACCCTACTGTAGTGCGATCTCGGAGTTGGAATATTAAAGTAGGGGTGTGTGGGGGGGCACAGCTCCCCCACATGGGGGTGCAGGGGGGTGAAGCCCCCCTGCATAACATAGTGTTTGTGATTTTTTTCTTGTTTTTATGGTTCATTTGAACCTTTGATGTTCTGAACATCGATGTTCTGGTCTTGATGATCAGAACGTCGATGTTCTGAACATTCGATGATTCAAAGTGAATCCATTATATCTGACCATAAAATCCACCTTCCACTTCTGCTTATCTAAACATCCTTGTCTGTAAAATTAAGTGACCTATGAACAAGTATTAGCACCCCCTTTTCCCTCCTTCTAGTTTATGGTCTGCTAGTACTTTATTACACTGTTTTAAACTAAGGTGGTATGTTCCTGTAATTTTTAACTTGGTCTCCTTAAGTCCTGTCATGATAATATTCGCCCTCTGAATCATACTTCTCAACCTGCACACACTGAACATAAGAACTAGGAAAAGTCCCAACATTAAACTGAAAATGTAGATATCCCATTAACATAAAATTCAAACACTGAATAGCAAACAAGTCTTCCTGCTTTCACAAGGAATCCAGGGTACTACTAAGAACATATGTTTAAGAAACAGAGAGATACAAAAATGATGGAAAAATGTAAGCAAATTATCAGAGACAGTGTCAATTCTGTAGGCTTTTAATGAACTGTTCTGCAAAATTCTACTACAGAAGCTAATTTATTTTTACCTCTGAAAAGGGACATATAAGATGTGTGTCCTCTTTCTTATTATTGTTGCCACTAGAATATTGGTCATTTAGTGTGCTTTTCTGAATACTAGACAGCTTAAAAAAAGTCATGAGAAGATGGGGAATTCAGAAAACTGTACAAAGGAGAAACAAAACCCGAAAAATAGACATACCTCCAAAAATAGAGATATCCAATTCAGGGGTAAATCATGCCTGAAAAATGGGAACATTCCTCCAGAAATAGGGTTATCCTATACAGGGGTAAATCATGCCTGAAAATAAGAACATTCCTCCAAAAAAGGGAGAGTTCAGAAGTCTGCTCTGTGCCTTTAGTAATATTTTCCTTCTTCTAATAGGGAATGTCCTTCCTCCTATATTTTCTGTGGCTATTGAGAAATATGACTTTGACCATACCTGTCATGTTCCATTTATCTTAGATACCTGCTAACCATTATCAGCTGTATCCCTCTTGTTATATCCAAGGATATTTCCTTGGCTAGGAAACCCCTTGGATCTGTTAGAGGAATTTGGAGGCTACTGTAAGTGAAAAGTGACCACTTCCACTTACCCTCCCCTCACATACATAGTGACTATCTATGAGCAAAGCTATAGAAGTAATCTGGATTAAATAATAATATTATTTCTGCCTTTTTCATTTATCTTAATGGCCTCACCAGAAGTTATTGTTTGGGACATGAACAAGCAGTACATCGCTGTCTTCCTTTTCTAATTTATCAGCAGACCTGCATTGGAAGCAGATACCAATCACTCCAAAGGAACTACAGAGGTTTGCACTCTGAGCTTTTTGATAAAATCAAGTTATGTTCTCACATTTCAAATAAATGTTCATTTTGCTGGAGCCATAAGGGTTATTAATGAAATGTAAATGGCAAACTATTCAGCGCAAACACATCTTCACAGTTGTAGTACTCATAAAATTTTGGGTCTTAAAATGGATTTTACAAGTCATAATAAACACAGTAAATAATTAATATTGTAAGCAACTTACAATATCTTAACACCCATTCAAGTTACGCACCTACTTTTAGCAGCATTTTGTTTGTCCATATTTGGACAAAGCTCTGCAGTTGTGTCTGCGTCACTTGGTTTTTGAAATAATTAGAAAAATATATAAAAATGACGACAATATAAATAAATAGTATATGAACTGCATTTAACATTTCTTTAGTAGCACTAGACGAAGGTGAAATATCAGTGCAGCTATATTGACAATCATGTAATCTTTAAAATGAAATATTTCAATAGCTTTTTTGTAGCATGGTTTTGTAATTATTAGAGCAAATATGAACATGTTACATTAGATACCTAGAGACATACGTAGGTTACAACTAAAGAAACACCTGAAGTAGTTACCAGGATATAATGAGTTCTGTGTCAGCTGCATCTATGTTACAGCATGTATTTATGAGTCACAGTTAATACGTAAAGTTTGGCCAAACAAAAGTTGTATACTTTATTGAAATAACAGATGACAGGCAGTAACTGCAAGACACAAAACTATTACATAGTGAACAAACATGGAAGCAAATGAAGATTTGGTCACTATCATTCTTGACTTATCCCATGAACAAACAGTGAATGTTACCTCTGGTCATCAGCATTGTTTGAAGCAAAGGTGAGATAGGACCTGTGGATAATGGCCCAGATTCCTGGGAAAGAAGAAAGATTACATCTCAATGCTTCAAACAATCCATTGACTCTTAGCCTGATACTGTTTTTTTGTCATGCAAAATAGACAGGCTTAGAAAACCACGCATGAACCTCTTTTAATAGTGCTTGTAGTGAAAATACCAAAAGCGTTGGTGCTGAATGATACTCATTTTTAGATTTTACCAGATTTCAAGAGGCCTATACCTGGAAGATATTTTTCAGCAAGTAAGACAGACTTCTTTAGAGAAAGACCATTTACATCGAATAGTCTCATGTGAGCTATATCATCACCCATTTGACAGATGTTTGCTTGGAAAAATGTTCTTACAACTATCCTACACTGCTAGGAATGTCAAGGAATTGGGGCTCGAGTCTGGTTACACATCGTTATGGACTGTACAGGGCTAGAAAAGTTCTGGAGAGGTAAGGAAAAAACATGAGGGGGGAAATTTTAAGTTATTACTGTACACAATTTTTCATGGTCTGGAGATTAGAAAGTAGGCTAGTACAGGTGGTACACATTTATTGTCAAGGGTGATGTCAACAATACAAAAAATTGAAGCTAGGAAATAGAAATCTACCATACGTATCCCTCGGCATACAGAATGTTGGCAGCTGGTAGAGGAATATTCTGTATATCTGGGCAACTTAAGCAGCAGATCATGTTTATAAAGGTGTCTTGAGATGGGCCAGATATCTTGAAATTAGGGATGTGCTTCTTCAAGGTAATTACTTTTCCTAAGGAACCAACAAACAATGCTGAGGCATAACTTTGTTACCACCAACATCCGAATATTTAAATTCCTCCAAATTTTAACTAAATCTTTTTTTTTCCAGATGAATAGGATAACTGACAAAAACATCATGATTACTGCTATTATTGTCATTTTTGTTTAATTACACTTACACTGCAAAGAGACAAGGGAGATCAAGTCTAATCTAAGCAGCTCATGGAAGGGTGCTAGAGATGCCAGTGCAGTATCGCCAAATAAAAATATTAAAACAAAGCCAGACAGCTGAGGAGAGAGTAATTGTTGTGGGCAGATCCTCGCAATGATATGATGTGATTACTTTTAGTTGTACAATATACACTTCCAAAATACCAGCAGAAAGTCATTCATGCCATTGGACATCTTGCCCACATTAGGCTACAGTTTAATGTACAAGAGAGCCTTTATCAAATGTTTTGGGAGCAGTCCTGTCTCAGTACCACAGGAGAAGGTTTACGAGGAACAATTACAGTCAATGATCAGAGTTTGTCAGCAACTTACATGGTCAATACTTTACTCTTGCCCCAGTGACCTTCCATGTACAAACAAACAAGGATTGCCTTATTGTTAAAAGCTTATCATTTGGCAGTGATCACACCTGACTTCTGGCTCTACAACCTTCTAGGTATGAATAAGAAGTATCTTGTAACCTTTCTCTCCTTGGTCAAGAGTTGTGTTGGAGAAAAAAAAACACACAGTTGTGTTTAAGTTTCTGTTTATTATGTGACCTAGTATAGCATCAGACACAGGAACGTGGTTCATAGTCATAACCTCAGCCCTCCCAGTGGACTCTGTGGGCCAACTAAGTAACTGTCATCTTCTCATTCAAGACCAGAGCCATCCTTGTGCACAGATTCTGCTTTTTACAATCCCCAGACCCTTGTTTTACCCCAGAAGCCTGCTCACAGATTTGTTATTGACTAACTGTCCTCTTCTAATGTCTAGACCTCAAATACTCAACACCAACTGGAATCCAACCTCTTCTAGCCTGAGTTGTTGCTCCATCCTAGCAGGTCATGATTACCAGGGCTATACCAAAATACAGCTGGTCTGATCAGAGTTTGGGCCTACTTCCTTACAACCCTGTACAACTCCTAGTCTGGTATAGCCTCTAGGCCTCACAGACCCCCTCACCTCTCACCCTTACCTAATTCATTGTACATCTCAACTGTCATAAACTAATATACTAGAGTTACCATTCAACTCTCAGTTGTTAGAAAAAGTCCTACCTATGGTGTGTTCTGGGTATTGGTCTAATCAAACTGCTTGATTGTCATTTGGGAGAGGTGCACTTCATTTGCCCAGGGACTCAGGGAAGAAAGCCCAGCCAGGGTATGCACCACACTGTAGCAGAAAGTGGTCAGAAGAATGGGTAATTCTAATAGCAAGGTAAGGTTAGCCACCAAGTGCTGGCTGGACATCTTAAAGTACACCTCCAATAAACTAGAAACATTATGCCATTTCTATTAGACCGTGGACTGCCCTGTAGCAAAATATCTGGCATATGGCATGAATAAAATCTTAGACTTACAGTAACTTATGTGAACTAGCTGTAAAATCGATGCAAGTTGTATGGCAAGAGATTGTTTAAAAGATATGACAAAGATAGCACAGAAAGAACTTAGTTTGTCAGGGACAGTGCATCACACAATCTCAGGTCAAATGAATCCTGAAAGAAAGGCCTCCCACAAACACTCAGATGAGAAATGTTATCTATAACATTTCTGGTTTATCTCAAGGGTTTGATCTGCAATCACAACCTGATCTTTGGCATAGTGTCTTGCCATAGATTTCTATATTTGTATGTAATTAACATATGGCTGGACAGTGAGATATAAGTAACAGGGATAGATCTGTAGCAACTCATGCACTTACATGCCCTATTACCTTATGTACCTATTTACTGCACAGATGTGTTTTTTCCAGACACAGCTAACATTTTGTAGATTACCGTAATTATTTCACTAGAATAAAAAAATGGCAGTCTAGCACAGCTGTCAAAGAAAGATGTCAGTTAGCCATATGTGCATTATATAGAGTCTATCTGGCCTAGAAGGCATTGTCTTCTTAGGCAATACTTCCTGTTAGATACAGGCCACAGCCTTACCGTTATTTCCTGTCTGGCAGTCAGCAGGCAAATTCATGATCCAGACTCTTGTTGCCTTTGGTAGAAATAGATGACTGTGGGCCTATTTTATTTTTCAGCTTCATTTTTGCTGATATGCTTATGACAAATTACAAGGCAATGAAAACAAGTCAGACACTAAGAATAAATGATAAATAAGGTTTAAAATTGCAATAACATAAAATGTTGCTAAGAATCTCAGTGCCCCTTCACAAGATATTAGAAAATGAAAGTTGTCAGCAAAATGCTCCCTACAAGTCACTTGTAGACAGACTGCAAAGGTTTTAAGTTGGCACTGTTAAGGAATTTAACCATGGTGTAGTTTGTTATTACAACACTAAAGAGTATCTGGATAATCTTTTTTGTTAGAAGTGCTTAAGTTCAACTTGCTTATTTTACCACATTTTACAGTGTAAAAGTTACATGTTGCATAATATAAATTTTATAATTCATGTTAAATTTATCTTAAGAATAGCCACTCTATACTCTGATCTTTTACAAAAATAATGCTGTATGAAAGTTTATGATGTCTGAAACCACTTTGTAAATTATATTTCTTACTCTTATGAACTAATAGGTGCTGTTACTATATGTGTATCTGCATTTATAATATTGGAAAGTATGACATTTCTGTAGAAGCTATTATTGTGGAGTCATTTATGCTTTGTTGCACTGATACAAAATATTTTTGTCATAATTATTTTGTGATATTCAGATAAATTAAACAGAAAGCTCAGAGACACTCCAAGGCTGTGGATGTAAATAAAGTTCTCAAATGAAAACAGTTCCAAGTAGTAAATTCCAATAAATCCAATAGACGAAGTTTAAAATGAAGAAAGATTTATTGTGCAGAGTTAGGTTAGCACTTTCACCCTGTTGGGCTTCCTCAGACCAGGAATGACATGGGAGCTGTGTAGTCTAAACTTTTATTCCCATTAAAAAGACAAGACCTGTGAGCGCTGTTGTCCTGCAGGGGTCAGTGTTAG
The DNA here is from genome assembly GCF_019279795.1 of Protopterus annectens. Classification (NCBI taxonomy): domain Eukaryota; kingdom Metazoa; phylum Chordata; order Ceratodontiformes; family Protopteridae; genus Protopterus; species Protopterus annectens. Next base: position 386,937,843 of record NC_056731.1, read on the forward strand.
GCCCAGTACTGTTTAATGCAGTCTTCTCTCCTCCACACAGGTATGCTAAGCAATACCAGCTCTAATTTCTTCATCTGTAATGGAGCAATGATTTAAAAAGCTGAACAGTATTTGACAAATCCTAGTATATTGGCTAAATGAATTATGACTGTGCAACATAAAAAGAACAGCAGTGTGCATGTTGTAAATAAATTTGTTATATCCTAGTACAAGCAATTTTGATTTCCTAGCTTCAACGTCTCAAATTCAAAAAATAAAATGGATGATAAGCTGATGGGGCACTGACTGGTGTCTGTACTTTCACTTGTAGATGATCTGTGGTATGTGCTTTCACACACTCACACACACACACACACACACACACACACACACACACACACACACACACACACACACACATACACACACAAATGCACATGCACATATAGACACACATACCGTTATCATATAGCTTGGCATCACAGAAAATGGAAGGAACGAGCATTTGGGATACTAGGGGTCTGAAGAGCTCAAACTCAATATCCCAGTAAAGGGATCCTTACTGGACGTCAGGTGTAAAATGGTAAAGTAATAACTAAGCGCCTTAAAACTGGTCAAGCAGTATAACTCACTGAGGAACAACTAGTTGTGTACAGGTCAGTTATCAGGGAACAGGAACTCCCAGTAAGAACTAAGGCATGGGACACAGCTATGAAGACACACTTTATTTTGCCAGCTTATTTTTGCTATGCATTTATATGAGCCACCATGCCATAACACAGCAATGTAGAAAAATACTAGACCCTGATGAAAAGCACTTTGTAACAAAGTATACATATAATAACAATGCAATGATTGAGCAGCAAACAGCATCTAATCAAAAACAGTAATAAAGTGAAATAAAATGAAATGCTGTAAAAATGCAGAAATGTAATGAACAATAACAAATGGTAAGCACTTTCACAGATGTGCTCTGCTTCGCCAGACCATACAAAAATAAAAACATACATTTAATATACAATCCAATAAGTTCAAAGCAGCCAATAAAAACAAACTAAAAAAAAAACACGCAACATTTCTTAGACAATATAAAAATCACTTAAAAACAGGTCTTAAAGAGCCTTTATGATTCAAACCATAGATTTTATCAGTCTGCAGGTGTAAAATCCAATATAGTTCCCTGCTTTCTGTCCTAATACATATATCCCCTAATCTCCCATCATATCTGATCAATTCAACAGCCTTAAACTTAAAGATATGACCTTCTCCCATCTCCATAGCATGTTTGGCTAAAGAATTATTTTCATTGCTTGTCTTATGTCCCTAATATGGTTCCTAACATTCTAAAAGAGGACAATTAGTTTAACTTGTATACAATTTTAGACATAATACACAATAAGCAAGGTAAATGAGAGTCTTTGAAGTACAGTTCACTTCAACTCTAAAATAATGTTTTTTGCCAGTCCCAGGATGGATAAAGGTGCTGTCACTGTCTATAAAATGACAGAAATTACATCTGCCACATGGAAAGGTGCCTATACGGGTCAATCTATTTGACTCTTATAAATATGATAGCAAAAAAGCCTTTCAAGAGATTTTTTGTTCTTAAAGGTAAGTAGTTGAGAAATAAGGTTTAGTTCTACCAGAGCACAGAGTGATCATATCCAAAGTCCCTTTCTCTATCTCATTCTTATTATAACCTCTCTGAGAGTTCTACCTTCATCTGTTCAGTATCAGTGGTGAACCTATAATTTATATTATTCAGTCTGTAGGTGGATTAGACACACTAAATTGGCCCTAGGCGTGAGTGCGTACATGTGTGTGCCTTCTGTGGAAGGTTGGGTGCAGGGCTGTCAACTCGACACCCGTAAAACTCCACTGCCAACCATGAGCGGATGGTGATCTGCTGTGGCGACCCCCAACTGGGAAAAGTCAAAAGAAAAAGAAGTCTTGACAATCTCATAGCCTGTCCTTTTACTATATTTCTGAATATACTAGGAGTTCACATATAGTTCAAAAGTCATAGTTAGTTACTAGGCATGCAGCTCAGAAGATCATTAAGGTAAACAGCCCAATTTCCAGCTGCCCCAAAGCACTGTCTGGATAAGTTATTTGCTATAGGTAACAGTGTATAAATGAAGGTGAAAAGATTCAAACCCTGCACATGAAGCAGCTCATGTACAAGTCAGAGCTTTAGTCCTCTGCCCTAAATGACAGGCATGTATCTATCACAAAGAATACCTAATTACAGTTTACAATTAGAAACCAGAATTGCTTCCAGATAGCTTTATAAAATATTTCAGAATACAAAATATTTAAGAAATAAATAAAATGTTTAAGATGGACATACTGAAACAAACCACAATATACATTTTATTGTCCTACCTTTTATATGAAAGAGTTAATACTGCTAATCTTGTAATCCTTTAAATAAACTAGAAGTATCCACACCCAATATAACCCCTCGTCATTTGTCTACTTTCTGTTTATTAATTTAATTTTGTTTGTTTGTTTATTTTCAGCAAAGAGATGGATGGACCATAGAAACCATTTTCAGCCACTATCCAGTTAAAAATATGCAGTTCAGACATGCAAGAGCTTTGACAAAGACAGGACTGGGAAATATGGGCATAAAGGGATAGAGTCCTGATTGTGAGCCAGCTGATTCTGATTTAGTTAGTTTGCTCCTTGTTTGCAGTGCCATTAGGAGAATGAAAGGACTGGCATTCTGTAAACTCTCCTATCCTGGGAGGGGAGGAGAGGGGTTTTAGCCAAAAAACTACCTACAAACTGTTAGAGTTCCATAACCATAGTCCAAAGGCATGTGTACAGGTAATGCAGGTGGAGGAACTGGGCAGGGTGCTGTATAGGCCATCTAAAAAAGCCCTCTGCTGATTTCATGATGGTCCTACATTGGGATACCCTGTTCTCTACTTCATACAATCCCCCATGACTGCTCACTCTTAGGATTTACTAATTCTAAGGAGGAGGTTCCTCACAAAAAGAATACAAGGAGTATACAAGTCCTATGCAGACAATTTTAAAGCCTTATGCCTGTACTCAGTCTCCTGCAGACTGCTGTGCAGCAATCTATGCTTAGCTTAAAAGACATCTTCTGACCCACACTGATGGATTTGTTGCACATCCTTAAAACAAATAGCATCAGAAATGTCAATTCTAAGGACCTAAACCTCATCTGCGACATAAACAAGACATGTTGTGGGGGCAGGTATGTGTTTGAAAGATTACCTCTTCTCTGGCACAGGCTTCCCAGCCATGTGAAGCAAAATTCATCCTAAAGCCTATTCAAATGGAACTAAAACCAGTGGATGGGAAACTGCAAATTTATCCTTGGTTTGGCATCTATGTCCCTAACAGACAGAAGCATCCTGTAAACACTTGGTGTACAAGCCTACACTGTAAATCTTAAATTCCTTGGGGTATTGACACATATCAGCAATATTTTGTTAAATTTGGAGTCAGCTTGGCAAGGTATAAAATGGCACTTAGCCCAGTAGTGTAATAAATACCAATGAACCTATGCATCTATAAATAATAAAGACATGATTTTTTTTTTTCCTTATAAGGCTATTTGGATTATTTTTCAAGGATAGAAACAGGATACACATATTTTGAATATCCCATTTAGTCAAACATATCTCACCATCATTAAATAAGAGTGTAATAAACAAAGAAAACTAAAAAATACACTGTAGGTTTTAGCAAGGAAAGGAATATTTTTGGAGTAATTCCATAATCTAGGACATCTGAGGGACTGACTTGACATGTTCATGTCAAGAGGATTAGTAAAATTGTCTTAGCTATTTGACAAGTTTACCAGCATAAGAATTCTGTAGATGAGAAAAATGTTGAGGATTTTAAGTCCTCATCTTGTTTTTAGGTCTGAGTTGAATGATTAATTCACACCTATTCTGGGATTGTTTGTGCTACAAATAAATGACAGGACAATTTTTTTTTTTAATATTCATGAAAAAACTCAGTTGTTGAAACTCTCACAAATTAACAAATTTAAATATATTTTTTACACAATTTGAAGTAGTTTTAGAATAATTCTAAAAATGTAAAATGATATCATATGCAAAAAATGTTAACACAAGTAATGAACTCAAGTACTGAAAATATAATTCAGACAAGAATTGTGAAGAATCTTGATGAAAAAAGGGGATCCAGTGGTGGTATAAAGATATGGTGAAAAATGGCACCCCTACCTATTACCTATTTACATTTTTACGGTAGGTAATACATTACTATTGACTACTATAACTGCAGAAGTTCGGTCACACAGAATATGAAGAACATGAATAACGTTATTGGAAACTGAATTTTTCCAAGATTTTAAACAGAAATACCTATAAGAACCTAATTAAATATTTTACTCATTTCTAATGAAACCATTCCATGATGGTCAGTTATCTTTGTGTTATGGTACAAGACAAAATTAAGTATAATGTTATTGTCAGACAAGATTTTATGAACTTTCACTGGAGTTTTGATATGACCTGATTGGCAGCTAGCAAGAGCCTGTTAGCAACTATCATTGTGAAGATTTTAACATCAAGATATTAAAAAGATCAGCTGTTTAATATAATATCTATGTTCACTTTAAAAAATTATTTCAGATTGATTCACTTTAATTGAGAAAGACAGGAGATATTTGTTTATTTTCATAGAAGGTTGCACTGATCCCATCTTAGTCTTAAACAGCTGTAAGATATGAAATTGCTTGTTTAGCCTTCTTCAAAGTGAAATCAGCATTCAGTTTGGAGACAAAATATATGGGAATTATTTTTAAAATGATATTCACTAAATACTTATTGATGCCTACAGAATTAATATTTGGATTGAATGAAGTCCTTATTCTTTCACAAGTATAATTGGTTTTAAGAATATCATCCAAAACTTGGCGGTGATTTTCAGAAACTAAAACCAGAAGCTGTGAAAGAAACAAGCACCTACATTTCAGAAGGATAATGTTTCTTGTAGGTCATAACAAACATAAACCATTACTAATGTGTTTACTTGAGTGTTAATTATAATCAGCAGTTCATATACTACCCTGTCCTGAAACAAACAAAATAGCCAGAAAAAAACAAGACTGCATAACTTGATGTAGGTAATCAAATAAATCTCATTGTATTGTCTGACAGATTACAGTTCTACTCAGAGCTGGATCCACTACAAGGCAACCTAGGCAGCTGCCTAAGGCCCGATGGCTGGGGGGGGGGGCAAGCATGGCCATAACAAAATGCTGTCTCTGCTGCCATCCCTAAACATAATAAAAACAAAACACACTGCTAACATCCAAATGAAAGCACAGGTCTACACACACACACACACACACACACACACACACACACACACACACACACACACACACACACACACACACACACACAAACACACACACACAAACACACACACACACACACACACACACACACACACACACACACACACACACTTTTTTCTTCCAGTAAATCAGCATGCACACATACACATTCACTTTCTCTTCCCATCAATCCTACTGGGAATCAACAACACATCTGCACTCCCAAGCACTGGAGATTTCAAGCCTGTCCTTCAGCTCTGTGGCTGCATTCCTCCATGGAATGGAGAATGGATGTCAATCAACTGGCTGTGCATTTGCAACTGGGTCGAAATAGTGGAGGTCAATCAATAGTAGATCTCTTGCAATCACAAGCAAGGAAAATTTGAAGCACTGTCAGTGCATTCCAAAACCCAAGTGAAAGAGACTTTAAAGTCAGTAAATGGGTCAAGCATTTGCCTTAATACCAAAACAAGGACATCAAGAGGTATATGCACTATATTGATTTCAGTACACTTTTTCCTGAAAAAAAGGACTAGTACTAGGACCCAGAAGAAAACTCAAAGTTAAATTAATAATCTTTCTAAATCAAACTGATTTTATTGTGGTTGCAATTCAATATCCTTCTAAAGTATACAACTCAATTCACCATATATGTTAATTTGCCATGGAAAGGTTATAATGTAGAGTAGTGCAAATAGCATGCTTAACATATACATATACATAGTAGTAGTAGAGTTAGGGAGATAACTGGTGTTTAAGGAGATTGATGATTGGTTAGCTAACTGAGAGGTGGAACTTAGGATAGTATAAAAGTGGGAAATGGGAGTAGGGTAAGAAGTGAAGTGGAACCCAAGCGTCACAAGTGTGGAATGGAGTGGGCCACACTTACCTGAGATTTTGCTTAAAAATATCTATGAGACATGGGTCTACTTCATTTCACTGAAAGCTCATTTCACTGAAACTCAGTTGCCTGTGTACAATTCACTGAAAGCTCATTTCTCTGAAAACTCATTTGACTGAAACTCATTTCATTGAAGGTTATATATGGCCTTTTCCTGGAGTTAGTATATAAAGTAAGGGGTGGGAGGCACAGTCCCCCACATTGGCGGGTGTGGGGGGCATAGCCCCCCACCTGTTTTAAATGTTTAAAACCATAGATATGGATACTTACAAGTCCAATGAATAATTCTTTCCAGAAGACAATATATATTCTACTCTACAGTCTCCTCTTACAGAGACAATATGTATAACTTAACTCACATCATCAGAAGTATATTCACTGTAAGAATGTCTAGCCATTCATCTATGTTATAGCAGGTGCACTTTGGATACTCGAAATTTCAAAACATCGAACCTGTGAATAACAAAGACCAGAGGATCGAAATTTTGAAATGTCGAACCTTTTCAATGGAGATCGCTATGCAGTGCAGAATGGAAACTTTACCACTCTCTTCACTGTAGTGTGATCTCAGAGTTGGTATATTTAAGTAGTAGTGGTGTGTGGGGTGCTGGGGGGCTTGCCCCCCTGCAAAGATATGTGCAAAGATATGAAATTAGTACTTTTTACCTTTTGGAGGTTTATTTTTTCTTGGTTTGAGATTTCAAAACTTTGATCATCTAGTCTTCGTTATTCAGAGATTCAAAGTTTTGAAATGTTGAATATCCAAAGCGAATCCGTTACAGCTACTATCTATAATTACCTGAAGTGACTTGCACCCTTTTAAACAATATTTTTACAACTCCTGACAGTTTTACTATAAGAGGAAAAACTGTAGGAAATGTGACATTTGTACCATAACATAAATGTATTAAACACATGCCCTTCACTTTTAAGCATGTTGCATATCAGTAATTAAGTACTTAAAACAACAACTCAGGGTAAAGTGTGACATGCAAATATGAAATGATATGCAATAAATATGACAAAATTGTGAGGTGGACTGTATTCTTTAACAGTTGTGCTTTTGCTTGGTATTTAAACCTCTCCTGTCAAACATGGCCAGATGGGCTGGCACAAATTGATGCCACTTGGATATTATTATAGCTTTGTGCCAGGGACTATATTCTGGCTGATTTATTTATTTTATTTATTGATATATGATATACCATGAAAGTCCGACTGGGTAAGTATCCATTTACAGCAGAGGCCCGGGGAGAAAATCTCCAAAATATTACAAAAACATTTTAAGAACAATAGTTTTACAATCATCAAAAACAATAGAAAACATCTACAGTTTAAATAATTATACCAAATTAGACATAATGTGGAAATGTTGGTAAGAATAGATGTAACTTATATGACACTGATTCAATATTTAGAGATTTTTTTTTGCCAATTTGTAGACAAATTAAAAGTAAGTTTGTATGATCTAAAACAGTTGCTCTGTTATTTACTTGCATTTCTGATGTTTTTTGTTTGTGAAATGTTTTGTATTTCACCCAGGCTGAGCCTGAAATTGGTCAATATTGATCAGAATACTACTTCATTAAACAGTATAAGTAAAATAAAATAAAATAAAATAAAACTGCAATAAGTGAGAGAAAAAAACAATTATGGCATATTTAGAAATAGTCATGGGAGATAAACTGATTGAAGGAAGTGAGTGAAGAGGGGAGATGAAGGAGGTGTAAAGCATTAATAGGTACTTTTTTATATTTAGGAATATAGTTTGTCCTGGTGTTGAGCAAGAACAGAAACATATTTTAGCTAGGAAGTCTTTCAGAATGGTTTTAAAGGGCTGGAGGGAGGATAGTGACCTCATGGATACTGATTAGGAGTTCCAGGCCTCAGCAACATGGTATAAGTAGAGACCATGCCCAGCAGATTTAACAGGATTATGGACAGAGAGGAGTTTTTGGTCACTGGATCATAATGACCGGTTGGGAACATATTTGTGTAAAATGGCATTTAGTGCTGGACAAACAGATGGACGTTGGATAATTTTACAGGCGATAAGAAACTGTGCATGTATTAGTTGATGTGCTAGTACTAACCAGTTTAGGTTTTTTAGTAGTATACATTGATGGGCTCTGAAAGGGGTATTTCCTGCAAATTTAGCCACTTTATTATAGCACTATTCAAGTTTTGATTTTTCTGATGCCTGGAGGTTAGTAAGGATGTGAGCACCATAAGGTAGTAAGGGGAGGAGGTAAGTAGTGATAAGTGTAATTTTAGTTTCATTGGTGAGAAAAATTTTTGGTCTGTAAAGTATCCCTAGTTTTTGGCGAGTTTTCTTTTTATGCAATTTTGTATATACAGGTCAAATTTAAGATTAGCATCCACTATCATTTCCAATAATTTGCTATGGGAAGTAACTTCTTTGCTTGTATAATTAAGAGAGGATTTTAAATTTTTTTTTTTTTTCATAAAAGAGGTATTCAGGGACATAAGTAGTGTTTCTGGAGTTTTTTTGGGGGGGTTGAGCATGTGTTGTGAGATGCAAAGCTATGCTTCAGTGGCTGTTAAAGCTTAGAGTAATGTTTTATAGATGTACCATGTTGTCAGATGTGCAAATGAGAGTGGAATCATCTGCGTATTGTATTAGGGTGACCTGTTGTATAGATACATATATATATATATATATATATATATATATATATATATATTCAAGGTGTTGGTGAAAATGTTAAGGAGGACGGGGCCAAGGATAGAACCTTGTGGTACACCAATGGTGACTGGGAAGTAAGGAGAGAGCATGGAGTGTCATTTTACTGACTGATACCTAGTGGACAGGTAACATTTGAATCAAAGAAGAGTGATGTGACTGAGACCTACTGAGGACATTTGAAGTAGAAGTTTGCTGTGGCAAACTGTGTTGAAGACTTTAGACAAGTCTAGAAATAAGGAAGAGACTAATTTGTCGTTATCATCTAGCTTTGTTGACAGAATCTATATAGGTTAGAAGGGCAGTGCTAGTACTATTGGAAGGATGGAAGCCATGTTGTGTAGGGAGCAGGAGTTCTACTTGCAGGGAATAGCTTAGCAATTTGTTTTAAAATTAATTTTTCAAGTATTTTTGAGTAGGGTGAAATTGCTATAGGTCTAAAGTTAATAATGTCTGATGAATTTCCTCCCATGTGTCAAGGGATAATGTGGGATTTTTTTTCCAGAGACACAGGACATTGGATTCCTGGAATGACTTATTTAAAAGGATTGGGGTAGGATAGGCAATGCTACTGGCTATTTTAAGGTACTGACTTGGAAGGTCAGCAGCTGAAGTAGAGCATGGTTTGAGTTTAACAGTAACTTTATATAGGATGTGGACACAGATTAGAAGGTGAAAGTCGATGTGGTGATATGTGACTGTTGAGCAAGGTTGGGATTTGATGATGGGGAATCCTTGGTTAGAGATGCTCTACTATCTATGAAATAAGAATTGAATTATTTTGCATTTTTGACTGTTGAGGTATTGAGAGAGTGGTTATGATGAATTTTTGATCAGGATATGAGATTTCTTTAATGGCTGACCAGAACTATTTAGGGCTGTGTATACTATTGTTCTGAATAGATTATGTTTCCATGTATTGGCCTTTTAGTATGGTTGTGGAATATTCTGAAGTTTGTGAGATATTGTGGTGTTTTATATTTTTTGCCATCCTTTCCACACTTTTTCTCTATCCTGCATTAGCATTCTACTCTTTTTGGACAGCCAAACTGCATTATTTGTTTTTAGTCTCTTCCTTTTAGGAGGTGCAAGGCTATTTATGAAATTTATGTCAGCTGTATTAAATTCATTTGCAACATCACCTAAGGGAAGGATTTTTAGGATGCTCCAGTTAATAGATGGCTGGGTAGTACTGAATATTTCAGGGTTAAATATGGATAGGTTGCTTGTTGTTTTATAAACATGCTGTTTAAGTAAATGTGTGAGTTGTCTATAGGTTGGGAGATGGTCACTGAGAGAGTCTGACGCTGTCTCTGTAGTGGTGAATTTGCTATGGGCTAACACTAGGATCCAGCCTAATAAGGAATTGGATGTCTTGCTATAATGTGCAGGACTTTTAATTAGTTGTGTGAAACCATATAAGTTCATGTTAGAGTTAAGGGAGTTAGAGTTGAAGTCCAACCACCTAGTAGCATTTTGTTCCTGTGGAATTGTTATGGATATCCATTATATGATAAATACCAGTGTAGCTGTATTGTGTCCAGGAGGGATGTAAACGACAGTAATACGTATTTGACTATATTTGTTTATTTTCAGGAAAGTAATTTTTTATGCTTCTAATATTTATGGCGGCAAAAGTTAGATTACTGGGGCTGGGGACTAACCGTTGTGGGGTAAGAGTAGTATGTGGATGAGAATTGTCATGATTATCTTACAGAGAGAACTTGCAGTTCACAGTGAATACCACTCAGTTAATATAGTACCCTTTCCCCCCACTCTGCTCTGTTGCTATCAAAGGCATGCAATGTTTGCCACTCCTTTGACAGAGAAGGAAGGTTGCTGCAGTTTGAAGATGGGCTCAGGTCATCATAGAGCATTGTGAGGGAAATAACTACATGTCCTGTGGATTACTATCCTTTCTAGGAAGGGCTGAAAATCGCTTCCAAAAAAGTACATAATTGTGCAGGTCCTTGACACAGATATCATAAAAGAGGAGCAGTGTATATACTATGTATGTACTCATCAGTGTGTACATTGGATGCTGATGTCATTATATGATTACACAGAAAGAAAGCACAGGGATGTAAACACACCTTACCAAACAATTCTAATAATAACTGTGGTAACAATGCCATCCTTACAAAAAACTCTGGTGTTAAATTACAATAAAAATTACTATGAATAAGAAAGTAACAATTTCATACCATAACAATATTTTTAATTGGTTGTGCTGTACTCATTATTACATCCCTGTACTGTCTTGGGATGTCCACCACAAAATGTAAACCAGAGTTATTCTTTTGTACAGCAGTGCAGCCATTACTGCTGATACTAATATGGTCTGTGTGATATAATGTGTAGCTATGCAATGTGCTATGCCCTTTTCCTGCTTGTGGTATAGTGTATTGCTTCACATACATGTGCATTACATCTGTGCATGTTCACTTTTATTTTAATTTTCTCTCCAGATGAGCCCACAAAGGCTTAGTTGATAGTACTTCATCCCATTTTGGCATGAAGTTGAATGTGCTTTCCATCTGCAAGGTTACTGTATTTCAGTTTCCTTTAGATCACAGTATAGGGTTTGATTCCTTCCACTTCTATTTGCCTGCTGTATGAATCTGAGTAAGTCACTTAAAGGAGAACTCCACCCGAAAGTCCATTTTTTTCTTTCAAAAAGTGATCTTCCTTTCCTGTAATCCAACACTAAACACTTCACATACAGAAAAGCATAACTTAATAATTATGTCAAAGTCATGGCCTCAAGCTAAATGTCAAAAAATGCATAGCCATCCCGTTTGGGAAAAACAAAACACCCATGAATTACCACATATGTGGCAGCCCCCTTAATACAGAAGCGGTGATAAGAGATCTGGGGACCCAGGTAGATAGTAATCTCTCCTTTGGCAATCATATTGCCAAAGTAATTAGGAGATCCTTCTATGTGGCCCATCTAATTACTAAAGGGTTCGCATCTAGAAATAAAGAGATTATAGTGCCCCTCTACTAGTCACTCATTAGACCCATCATAGAGTACAATGCCCCATTTGGGATGTACCTCACAAGACACTTCCAACAGCTGGAAAGACCACAAAAGTACCTCACCAAGAGGATTACTGCTCTCAAACATATGTCCTATGCAGCCTGACTGAAAAAACTCTGGCTGTACTCAGTGACATATCGCTTACTCAGAGGTGATCTCTGCCTGACTTACAAAGCCATGTCCAACTCAGAATTGATGGACATGCTCCAACTAAAGAAATCCAAGTCACTGCGAGCCACGTGCTCTAGTGAGCTAAACCTCGCCACAATAATAAATAGAACATGCTGGAGGGATAGATTCCTGTCACAGAGACTCCCCATGCTTTGGAACAAAATTCCAAATTACATCAGGCAGAACTAACACTCTTCAAGAGAAACTTTAATGAGTGGAGGGGTAACAGAAAATACACCCCTGGGATCACTTCATTGGCTCTGCTTGACAGAGGATCAGTTAATTAATCAATGGGTGGCGAAACCTGACACACTCTGGCTAGGCTTATAAATGCCCTCGGGCAGATAGCCTAGTACCTACCTATGAACCTATGAACCTATGTGTGTCTTCCTTTCCTGCATGTGTCTCATCTGTTACATCACAAAGATTACTATGAGTGACAGAGTAATTAGGTTAGATCAGTTATTCCAACTACAGAGCCATTAATGGAAAACTCCACCTACTCCTACAGTTTAACTCAACTCTTTGGTTGTTTTTCTCTCTACAATAAAATTACATTATTGTGTAGGTATCTGAAACATGCTTGTACTTTATAAAACTTTCATTTTTTTCAGTTTGGTATCAAAGGAAGGGAAAGACCACCTACTTTTTTAAAGCTTAACTTCTCACATAAGTTGCAGAGGAACTTAGATCCAAAAAATGCCAGAAATCCAAGTAACACGACTCCACAGCCACCAGGAACAAAAAACAAAAGCTGATGTGAAATGCAAAAATCTTTTATTCAAGTAGGTCCAAGAAGAAATAAACACAAGTGAGTACAAAAGCATTTGCTGAAGATGTTTGACAGCTGGATTATGCTTGTAAAATTACAAAACATTAAAAACACTGTTTCAAATTTAATAAAATCAAAGTTAAAATGTTTTAAAAGCTGCTATTGGACCATGAGTTTTGATGAACCTGGAAGGTGAAATTCTGTTAGAAGTGTGAGGGAGCATATAGTGTTAGTTTGTAATAGGGATCTTGATTCTTTCATAGTTCACATCAAAAGGACACCCTAGACCAAGTGCCAGGTTGTCATACCAAAGCAAAAGGCATGGGAGTTAAGGAGAGGGAAAATAGTGAATCTTGAGTCCCTAAGTCATGTGTTATAATAAAATACCAAGTGGTAGTGAAAGAAGGGCATAATATTTAGGAAACATGGGACAACAGAACTAATTAGTTACAGTGGAATAACTATAATTTCTAAGCTTTAAAACGGGTTTAATACTAATAGTCCCGTTCAATCCAGGTGGTCTCCCTGCATCTAACCTTAATTGCCATACTAGCTCACAGTACTCGAGGGTGAATTCCCAGTCACCACCCCTGAGATCCGGTTCCACTTGTTCTAAAACAAAGAATTTGAAACAGTGTTTTTAATGTTTTGTAATTTTACAAGCATAATCCAGCTGTCAAACATATATATACTTTCAATAATACAAGCTTTTATCTCATGTTTCATTTAATGCAAAGCCCCTTTAAGGAATCTAACAACTGATTGACAACACCTGTTTTTAATTAATGTGTTACCTATGGTTATATAAAAGGGTTTGGCTTCAGCAAATGCTTTTGTACTCACTTGAAAAAGCTCAGGATTATCCTGAGTGAAAGCGCTTGTGTTTATTTCTTCTTGGACCTACTTGAATAAAAGATTTTCGCATTTCACATCAGCTTTTGTTTTTTGTTCCTGGTGGCTGTGGAGTCGTGTTACTTGCAGAGGAACTTGTCTACACCTGCATGACATACCATAGACAGATAAATTTGTAGTCAGGAGCTCAGTCTACTGTAAACAAGACAGAGACGTGTGAAACTGTTTTCTGTTGTCTTTATTGCAGAGAAAAAGATAACTTACACTGATTCACATCTGCTTCCAATGCAGTCATGTCTTTCATAGCAAAACAGAGACATTAGATCAGTTAATGATTCAAAGGCAGTAATCCTATAGGATAAACTATAATAAGCAGCATCACAGTATTGAAATGCTAAGCTTTAAACCTTAAATATTTGTTGTTTATACTATTTTACATTTTAAGATGACTTGAATGTAGTATCAAAGATGGCTGTGACATTTGGAGAAAAAAGTTAGAAAATATTTTTTCTTGTAATTTTTGTAAAGTATAAGTACATTTACCAAAGTGTCAGGGGAGGGAGTGTCAATTCATCTTGGACTACAAAAATATACTTTGAACAAAGGCCTGCAGTTTAGCAACTATGTGTATTATAAGACAAGCCCTGAGGCACACACAAATGAGGGCAATTCAAGAAATGAAAGAAGCAGTCCTGTTAGACAGTATATTAGATGACAGTGAATAACATTAATCCCATTATATTTTAAAGGAATGGGAATACACCACTTCTTACTTATGTTTAGCATGACTCATATAAAGTGGGCTTGAAATGAATTATGGGAAAGAGAAAGGCTTGAACAAAAATAAGATCATATTGATATATCAAGCCTCATTGACAACCATTTTACAGAAAAATACTGCAATTTTATAAGAAGCAGTCAGAGTGATTTTGAGATGTTAAAATAGCTCAGAAAACAGAGATAGAATGAAACATAGATTTTTTTTAGTTCTAAAGCAGAATTTTCTTTAAAGAAAACAATGGCTCTTAAACAATTGCATTTAACTGTGCCTTATCAGTTTCAGATTCCCAGCATCACACCTCAGACAATCATGTAACCTGGAGTCTGACCAAAGGCAGGGCTTTCAAGCCTTGTTTTCAAATACAAATGTCTTTCCTTTTAGTCGAACTCTCAGTGCCACAAAAAAAGAAAGAAAATATGTTCTTCTAACTCTTCTTAGTTCCTGTCAGTATCTGATTTTGCAGTTTTACCCAGTATTTTTCTGTAAAAATGCAAGTTTCTTCTGGGGTTTTGTTACAGCATTTTTGCATTGCATTGCAAGTTAGTGAATTGGGGAAAGATTAACATGAAAGACTAATTCTAACTACAATATGTAAAACTCTGAATGCAATACAAACCATCACAGCCCAAGTAGCACCTATTAAACACAGGGGTCAGACTTCTAACACTTGAAGTTTCTGGTGTCATTCTAAAGAGATCCAGTATCTGTCTGCCTGGGATGACATGACTGACAGATCTCAATGCTTTTCCATAGATGGCCTGCATCTGTCACCCCTGGGCTTCCAGATACTGGCCAAGGCTCTTGCCACCCCTATAGTGCCTTTTTTAGGTGGTGTCTCAAAGACCAAATTACCACCATAACAGCTACAAACAAATGCAATCTCAAGGTCATGCTGCTCAATGGTAGAAGTCTAAATCTCATAATGCACTTGCTCAAAGCATTCCTTAAAATGGAGAACATTGACATTTGTGCTATAACAGAGACCTGGTTCAAGGCAGCAGAAAGCACCCCTGCACTACCAGGCTATAACTCATTCCACACCTTTCAGTCCCAGAGCTTGGAACGAAGCTCTAAAGGCATTGGTGTTTCCATATTCATAAAGGATGCGCACACCTCCAGACTCGTAGCCCAACATAAAAGCATCAGAAATACTTCAGGTGCAGTTAACATTGGGTAAGACAGTGATTCTGGTTGTAGCCTGTCATAGGTCCCCAACCATGTTGCATGACACTCACTCCATGTTCTTAAGCACCCTGGAGAATATTAGGGTCCAACCTAACACACTCATACTGGGCAACTTCAACTACCCATCCAGTAACTGGGAAAACTACTCATATACCAATACACTTGCCCAACATTTCCTGGAATTCATTAATTCCAGTGGCCTAGACCAGCTCGTTCTTACCCCCACTAGAGGTAGCAACATCCTTGACCTGGTCATTACTAACATGGGCGACCATTGCTCTACACCAACAGTCAACTCCTCCCTGGTTAGATCCGACCACAAACTAATCACCTTGGAAATACACATCCCTCCCCCCCCACCCCCACCTCATCCCCCGCAAAGGTAACCACCATGAAAAACTTTTCCAAAGCTAATTTTGGGCTCCTAGGAACAGAGGTGGCTAACTTCATGGCACCCATGCAAATGAAGAATAGTTGCTTGACCACTGAATCATACACTAATGCACTGTATGAACACGTACACAAATGCATGGATCTCGCCATACCCAGTAGAACCAAGACTCTCTCCTCCAAAAAAGGAAGCCAATCTGGTGGTCCCCTGCCATAAACAAACTCTACAACAGAAGGAGGAAACTGATGCAGCATAAGGTGAAGTCCCAAGACTGGAAAAACTCCCTTATCAGCCTCAACAAAAAGTTGAGATCCCTCATCAAATCCTCTAAAGCTAGCTATGAAAACAGAACTACAGCAGATAGTAAAGACAACCACAAGGCCTTCTATAGTTATGTAAAGAACATCCACAGCAATACCCTGATTTGCTCTGAGCTACTGCATAATGGTACCTCCTATACTGAGCCACAGATATTGCCAATATACTGGCCGACAGATTCAGTGCCAACTTCCCCCACCCCCCAAAGGACCAATCACAATACCAGTAGGTTGCCAGGCACCCAATATTACTATTGCACAGGTTAAAACAGCACTGTCCAAGGCCAAGAATACAGCTTCTATGGGACCTGACCCTGGCTGTGTTCTACATGAAGTACAGAGTGAACTGGCATCTCACCTGTGTGCCCTGCTCAGTCACAGCCTCACCTCAGGCTTTGTCCCTACCGAATGGTGCACTGCTATAGTCATCCCTCTCCACAAAGGAAGAATGACTACAGACCCTGGGAACTATCGCCCCATCAGCCTGACAAGTCTGATATGCAAAGCTATGGAAAGCATCATCATGGAACTAATAAAAAAGGATATAGGGACTCTCCAAACTCTATATCCCACACAGTTTGGTCTTGTGAAGGGTAGATCATGCCTGCTCAACTTGGTCAACTTCTTTGAGTCAGTCACTAGAGCTGTGGATGAAGGCAAGGTGATTCATACAGCCTAACTGGCCAAGGCCTTTGATACCATTTACCACTCAGGAATCATAGAAAAACTCACTAAGCTAGCACTAGGTGGGTTGCAAATTGGCTCACAGATAGAACCCACAGTGTGAAAGTAGCTGACTCCAAGTCAGACTGCCGACCAGTCACGAATGGAGTCCCATAGGGATTGGTCCTGGGTCCTTTCCTATTTTGTATCTACTTCTCAGAAGTCCAGTCCAACATGAAGGGACTCTGGCTAACAAAGTTTGCAGATGATTGCAAGTTGGGAGCCATTATTAACTCCCCAAGTGATGTTGACATCCTACAGAAAGGCTTCAGCGAGACCAACGACTAATGTCAGAACCATGGCCTTAAGCTCAATGCCAAAAAAAATGTGTCGTCATCCCCTTTGGGAAAAAACAAGTTTCCATGAACTACCACATCGATGCTAGTCCACTGAACACAGAAGGCGTTATAAGAGATCTGGGAACACAGGTTGACAGCAACCTCTCTTTTGACCGCCACATTGCCACTGTAGTCAGAAAGTCCTTCTATGCGGCACATCTCATTACTAAGGGGTTTGCATCCAGGAAGAAAGAGGTCATTGCCTCCTCTACTCTTCCCTCATTAGGCCAGTCATCGAGTACAATGCCTCATTTGGTATGTACCTCACTAGACACCTGCAACAACTGGAGCAGCCACAAAAGTACCTCACAAAGAGGATCCTAGGCCTTAAACACTTATCCTACATGGACAGACTCAAAAAAACTCCAACTATTCTCTGTCTCATATTGCCTAATTAAAGATGATCTCTGTTGGACTTATAAAGCCATGTCTGACCCAGTTCTGTTAGGAATGCTACATCTAAAGAAATCCCAATCCCTCCACACCACATGCTCTAAAGACCTCGACCTCATTACCACAATCAACAGAACATACTGGAGGGACCGGTTCATAACCCAGAGACTGCCCATGCTATGGAATAGACTTCCCATACATGTCAAACAGAGCACCTCATTGGCCCTCTTCAAGAGAATTCTTGATGAGTGGATGGGAAATAGAAAATTCACCCCTGGGATCACTCCAGTGGCTCTACTCGACAGAGGCACTGGAAACTAAGCTCAGGTGGCATGATGCCGGGGTAATCCTATAGGATAAGCTTGGAAAGGCACCAGGCACATTTGCCTAGTACACAGCTATGAACCTTTGAACCTATGAACACTGAACTACAGTTCTTACTTGGAAAAGAACAATTATCTCAGCTACATTTTCAAGCTTATCATTTAAACATTCCTTAAATGCTGTAACATAGATGGCCACTAATGAAAATCAAAGCAGGCAAAGTAATTAAAATTGTGGATTAATACTAACAGTGAAAAGTAATCAGTCACAGTACTGCTGTTAACTGACAAGAGAAAAAAAAATGCAGTAAATGATCCTCACATCCTAGGAATTTCTCTTTCTGTCCTTCCAAAATGACATCAGGGAGGCAAAGGCATTAACTGTAAAACAAAATCATACTAGACATGGCAGCCTCCATTAGGTCATTTTGGTGTATAATGTTAGAAAATAATAGTAACAATTTACTTTGATACAGAGAAATTGGTAATACAGGAAAGTTCACGATGTGCTGAAAAAAATGTTTTTTTCAGTTTTTGGATGCGGTTCTCCTGTAACTTGATAGTACTAACAAACTTGTCCCTAAAAAAGACACTCATGTCCAGTGGGCTTACCTGGTTAGCAAGTCTATTTAAAAACACTGTAATGTCATGCTTTAGTATATAGCCTAATACTTGTTTTAAAATAATTTGCCCTAATACTTTTGCCAAAAAGCATATGTTTACTATTGGACAAAAAACAGAAGTACCTGAAGGTGAAAGAATTTTTATTTGCGGTATTGAAGCAAGCATGCTTAAAACTCTGGGGTTTAAATATTGTAGTAAGTGTTAACACTATATATGACAGTTGATGTATACAGTATGTGACTATGTTTAAATATAAATTTGCCACAACATTTTTGGTCAGAATGCAACGTATCTGGGAGTTGTGCATAAATCTTTTTAAATTTATGACCATTTCGATTCAGGGATATAGAATGTGAACTGGGCATATCTGACTGAAAACATATATAAGTTTTTTTTTTAACAATATATGAAGATGTATATGTTTGCAATCTTGTTTGCAGTTGTGTTCCTTCTTGAAAGCACAGCAACTCATTATAAAATGTAGAGTTGGTTTGTAAAAAAGGGAAGAAAAAAGTGTAACAATGTTTCTGTCCTTAACAGTATGGACTAAACTGAAGATTTGAGTGCATCTTTTGGAGAAGGGTAGCTACAATAAATAGGTCATTGCCTGTTCTGCACTGGCAAACATTGCTGTGTACTGCAAGAAAGAAAACTGTGTCCAAACCTTGTGAAACTGTGATTTGAGTGTATGTATAAGCACTGTAGGAGCTGACAAAGGAAAGTAAAAGTGAACAGGAGGCTAACTCATCCATTCTTGGAAAAGCAGGCAGCTTGGCTCACTGCTATACTGATAACAGCAGACATGGGGTGTTACAGTAGGCTTCCTGCCAGGATGTGAGTCACGACATGGTCAGACACACCAAGCAGCAGTCACAGTCACTGGAATCAGCCATGCAAATTAACACACTACATTTTGGTGAAAGTATTCTGGGTCAAAGCCTTCAGCCATTTCAGAGGCTTGGGGCTTAAGGCTAAGCAGAATGTCTGCCTGCATAATGGCCTCCTATGTCTGGCTGTCACCTGATAAGGAACTAATAGTGCAGTTACACAGGTACTGATGGTTAGCAGTTAGCATGGATAAAAAAGTATTAAATAAGTACTTACAATAAAAATAACAGTTTGAGTATACTTACTATAATGATGAACATTTGAATAATAAGACCATTGCTGTAGGGCAGTCTCCCTTTCTATCAATCTTATGCTGCAACCATGTTGCGTCTATGCATATATATTAGTTCAGAACCAGGCAAAAATCTTTCTTTTTTTTTTACTTTGATTATTAAAGGAAATTCTTACATTTACCTATATTATGTGTGTTGTGTTATCTTTCCTGCACATTGCTAGAACAGAAATTATTGTATTTATACTAATGCATCGTCTGAGCTGTGATTCAGGCTTTTTAATGTTTCTTTAGCCATTCTGAGAGCATGTCAAGGAATCACAGACATGGCTATATTGTCTTGGGGAAAATAGCATGTATGAGATCTGGGACAGGGTCAGGAAGGTAGGAAGTTGAATAGGATGAGGAAGGAAGGTTGTGTAAAGATAGATAGGTAGGTAGGTATAGGAAGAATATAAAAAGTTACAGGTGGCCAGGCAGGAGCTCTTTTCAACAGCAGAAGAGGACAGAACAAAGAAGACACACAGGGAAGGATAGAAGAAGCACTGGTACGCACGAATGAATAGGAAAAACAATGGGAAAGTGAACAGAATAGGAAAAACACTGGGAAAGTGAACAACAAAGAAACTGCAATAAACAAGGATCACTGAATTCCTGAAAAGTTCATCAGCATCTGAAAATTATGGGAATTACTAAGACTTCAAACTTAAGTGTTTACTATGAGGTAAATGATGTTTGATTAATTTCTTACACATGCACTTTTTGTAAGATAGTGTTTTCCAAAGTGCCTGTATTTAAAAATGTTTGTGTGTATGCGTGTGTATGTGTGTGTGTGTGTGTGTGTGTGTGTGTGTGTGTGTGTGTGTGTGTGTGTGTGTGTATACGTTTATAAGTCCAACAACACACACACACACACACACACACACACACACACACACACACACACACACACACACACACACACACACACACACACACACAAAGTGTAGGTACAACTCAGCTGGTGCTTAGTGCAGGATAAACCATGCATGGTTCTCTAACTGGGTGGTGCTTAGAACAAGGCAAATTCTGTTTGGTTAATTAAAAAAAAAAACTACCTGCTATGATAAATCTAAATTATGTATTCTGGGATTTACTAGCCAGTTGCGGATAATAAATGAATAAATGGGTATTACTGGATAGAAATGTTTAACTAAATGTTGTGTGGGTACACCAAGGTTTAGGGAACCTTTCTACCCTTTCTGGAAATTCTTATTCAGGACCACATGACAGAGTTAGCTAAGATGAAGACTGCATAGCAATCCCCTACTCCCACAAAACCAAAAGCACATGCCTTGCAATTGATGACACTGTGGATTGATTGTGGTTTATTTATTTACTTGCATACTAACTAACACATTTCTAAAACTTAATACAGAACACAGCAGCAGGATGCTAGCAACCCTGTGGTCAGGTAGTAGAATATTGTACTTGTGACGACCCTACTTAATTCTGGGGCAGTAACTACAGAGCCTCATTCCTCAACACTGTTTCCATTTAAGGGAGCGTCACTGAAAGCAGAGATAGAAATACACATTTTCCCCTAAGAGTACACCAGGAACAGGCTCCAAACCTGGGAATGGACTATATGTTTCACTCCAGGTCCCCAAATGAGTCTTCACACTAACCAGTTGAGAGCACTGTGTCCCAGTTCTAGGTATTTGACACACTCAATGTTAAATGTCTGATATTTACACATACAAACACTCTTGGAAAGACTAGCACAGATTTACCTGGTATGTTCTTTTTCCCAAATTACAAGGTAATGGCTGCCACCAGTCAAATACCACAATAACCTTCAAAATGGGTGTTCAATTATATTGGGTAACATAAATATTGACATAAAGGATAACAAGTAATCCATGCAGTAAGGCTTTTCAGAGTGGCCCTGATGTTATCATGATAAGCATAAATACTCGCAGGTTATTAAAAGTACTTTCTAAATAACCAGCCACAATAAATGGTAGTAAAATACTTAATAAATAAAATGATTTCAAACATAAATACACTGAATAACTGATTCCAATAAAACAGAGTTTCACACACAGGAATTATGAAAATAACAATGTAGGATAGGATTCACACTGATTGTAGAAAAGCTCTAACTATCTAACTGTATCTTCTTAACTGTCTAAACTTTAACCATCTCTGTCCAATCTAATTAACTCTGCAAGGCAAGATGATACTCTTACTTCTGTAAAGCAAAACAAGAATATATGTCCAGTCTTCAGGTTGTTGTCTGGACTTCAGTGACTGGAATAGCAACTCCTACTATTTCTTCTGAGCAGCTCTGGAAACAGTGATAACTACTGATCTGGAAAACAACAACTGACTACTGAACTACTACAACTACTACCTGTAACTGACTCAAAACCTGCTTTTATAGCAGCATTTTTTTAAGTCACAGAAAGCTGTTATGAGAATTCTACTCTTATATCAGACTTTAAAAAGCAAACAAAACAGTTGCCTAATTGTTAAGGTGTTTGCCTTACAAACACAAGGTGCAAGGTTTGAGTCTCACAAGAGATAATTGACTAGGCTTAAAATGGCTCGCAAAGGCAGTTGACTTAGTACTAATCTATGAACCTATTGAGATTCTATTCCTTTCAGCTCTGGCACACAATGACATCGCGTCTAGGTCAGCTGACTGGCATAACCTACATTCAGAACTCTATTTTTTTGTAAAACATGTACATTTGGTCAGCCAAAAGAACAATGTTTGATTCAAACATCCTACATAAATCAAAGTAATAATAAAAAAAACTTATTTACAAAATTATAGCTAGTCATGCTGGCATGTATAATACAGGGTAATTTACAATTATTTACATGTACTTTCAAAACTTCAGCCAGTCATGCTAGCACAGATAACGATGTCTGATATGTTATTTATTTATTTATTTTACATTTGTTAACCAGGAAAGTCCAACTGGATACAGTCCATTTTCTGTGGAGGCCCAGGGAGAAAAGTTCCAGACATCCATAGCAAGTATAAATAGCTCCAGATGTACATAACAAGAATAAATACAGTAAAATTATTACAGTGAATTATAACAAAATCGACATTTGTTTAACAATATATACACATATGTTCATGATTTTCTTAAATACACACAGGAAATAGTTGGAAATTATTAGTTGAGTAGGAAAAAGTTAGAGATTACATCTGATAAGGGAAAACACATATATTTACAGCGGTTAACATACATGGTTGAGACAAGCTATCCTCCTTACTTTAATTCTTTCCAGTAGGTGAGAGACATACAAAATTATAAACAGTTAGAGAATCAGAGTTTCATTCCTTTAATAAGGTCATCATTTATAGTTGATGTTTGAGTGGGGGTTAGTCAGGGTTTGTACAGAGACAAAGCCAATGCATTTTTAGGTGTTTCTTAAGGGATATTTTTAATTGGGATAAGGAGGGAACTATAGTAAGTTCTGCAGGAAGTAAGTTCCAGATTTTACCAGCAGAGTTGGAGAATAGTGATTCACCAGCTGAATTGTTGGCTTTAACAGTTTGTACTAGCATTTTGTTGGAAGAGTGGAGGGCTTTTAGGTTACTGTAGGGGTGATAATATTTTTCAGTATGGGTGTACTGTCCAGTTGGTAGAAAATTTTGTGAACTATAAGTTGGTTATACTGAAGTTGATAAGGTTTTGACAGTGATGGGTTCTATAAGCTGATCCTGTGGCAAATCTGGCAATGTTATTGTAGCAGCTAGTAAATTTATTGAGGTCTGATTTGCTTAAGTTTACGAAAGATGGGTGAGGCATAAAGAAGGGTTGATAGCAAATGTGTACGGGCAATTACAGACCTTACAGATGGGTTAGGAATTGTTTAATCTTGTATAAAGAGCCTAGTTTCTTATTAACTGTTTTAATAGTGTTGTCTATGTAAGCATCAAACTTAAGGTTGTTGTCTATGATCACTCCCAGTACTTTAGTACAAGGTTCTGGGGAAATATGGTGTCATTGTTAGATGTTATGGTGAGAGGTGGTAAGGGGACCTTGCGAGTGGGGGAGAAGAGTAACAGTTTGGTTTTATTTGGGTTTAGTAGTAGACGGTGACCAGTGAGCCAGTTCTCTACTTTATTGAAAAGTGATTTGGAATAAAGATTGTAAATTTGTGGGGAAGGTGGCAGAGCAGATTAGGCAGGGGCAGCTAATGCTATAGGACTGCAGGACTGCAGCTTCCCCCACCTGTATAATGAATAAAATATATTCCCCCCACATAAAAAATCTTTCATGAGTAGTCCCAGACTCTGTGCATGTGTGCTTAGTTCTGACTTCTGTGTTATGCAGACCAGAACTCCACGCACGCATGCGTGCTCATTCCTGAACTCCAGACTGCTCTGTTAGGCAGTCCGGATAGGGAAGGCAGGAAACTCTGCCCTTCCAGCCCAGAAGTCTGTGCAGTGACGACCGGACTGCATCGCCAGCAGGCTCCAGGTTACTCACGTCAGACCCAACAGCATGCGCAGACTGTTATGGAGGATAGAGACAGGTGATCGCTACGGAGGACTTAGCTGGGCTGCTGTGGAGGACAAAGTGTGTGGTGTGTGTAAAATGCCCCAGCTGCTACATGGTGGTGGGTAGAGAATAAGGCTTGAACCCTGTACCTTGGGCCCAAGGTAGCAAAAGCCTGAATTCCCTACCCACCACTATTTGTCAAAAATTTGCAGAATTTTGCCTCATATTTGTTCTGTTCCTCATAAAATTTATGGTTTCTGTATTTTTGTTTCGTGACACAGTCAGTGGTTCAGTGGTGCACTGGTAGCATTGTTGCCTGACAGCTACAGGTTTTCTGGTTTGATTCTTGGCTGGGGAGTTGTCTGTGTGGAGTCTGCATGTCCTCCCTGTGTTTGTGTGGGTTTGTTCTGGTGTCCTCCCATCCTACAAAGACACGTGTTTCTCCCTGGGCCTCTGCTGAAAATTGGCTTTTGTTCCAAGTCAGACTTTCCTGGTTAACAAATGTTAAATAAAATGGCAAGCATTTGAATTTCAAACTTCATATTCTTCAGAAAGTACATGGTAACACAAAGCCTTTTATTCTAGCAATTTTTAAAGTTTGCAAGATGGATATTTAAAATGTGTCCCTATTTTTGGGACTGCATTCCCCCATTACTGGCTTCGTCCAGGTTTTTTGTGCTAAGGTTGAGAGCTATGGTGAGAACTGAATTCAGTGAATATGTTTAGGGCTGTGTTCCCCCATTACTGGCTTTGTCTTGTGTACGTGTTTTTTGCTAACAGGTTGAGAGCTATGGTGAGAACTGAATTCACTGGATATGTTTTGGGGCTGTATTCCCCCTTTATTTGGCTTTGTTTAGGTGTTTTGTACTAAGAGGTTGATAGCTATGGTGAGAAATTAATTCATTAAATGGTAGCCATTTAAGTTTCAGTCTTCCTCTCTTTCATAAAACAGATGATTTGGTGTAGTGGTATTGATCTCTGACAGTTTTGCACAGGGTCCTGGGTTCAACACTTGGCAATGAAATGTATGGTGGTAGCACAGCATTTTATTCTAGCAACTTTTCAACATTATACAAGCAATGTTTAAAATGTATCCCTGTTTTTTGGGCTTTTGCCCCCCCCCCCAATAAATTTTGGCTTTTTTCAAGATTTCTTGTGCTGCAAAGTTCAGAGATACAGCTGAGTGTCAAGTAGATTTTACAAGAAGCTGAGAGCTGCAGGGGAACAAAAGTTTAGTGCTGCTTATGCTGAGTCTGCTTGCATTGTTAATAGAACAACAGGTAGCATACTTGGTTTTGATGCAGAAGGCTCTGGGTTCTTCTCCCACAGTAGGTAGATACAATGCTGATACTGTACTGTGTTGTAAAGGGGGTGGATGCTGTAGTCCTTTTTGGCAAAGATACCTAGTAACTATGAACCTGTTATCAGTTTGCCATCCATTCCCTATTGCAATATTACTAGTTTATCATTTTTTAATGCAACATAGACAATTTATTCCTCAAGGGCAACAATCACTCTTTTTGTAGATGAAACAATGAAATATAGAGTTGTTTGCTAGCAGCAACCTCTTCATTAGTTACAGATTTCTTTAATGTGGAATTATTTAGATGACTTTTACTTCTTCAGAGATTGTGCATATTTACTGATAATGGTGGACTGCAGAAGTTTGAATAGACTTTTATGATAGAAATGTTCTGAACTGGGCAGTTTTGTCATTATTGGTGCATGCATTTTGTTTCATTGTTTACTGGAAAAATGTGCTGAATTGAGCAATTTTGTCATTATTGGTGCATGCGTTTTGTTTCATTGTTTACTGGAAAAATGTTCAAAACAAATTTAAAATGCCCTCTAACAACTGTACTGTATTGTACAAGGAATACAATTTAGAACAATCAGGAACGTGTATCAAAGAGCACATGTATGTTTCATGTGCTAGGGGCCTATGATTTGAAAACAGCCCAAAGTTAATCTTTATCTGCCACTGGCAAAATGCATTTTCTTTGAATGTGGGTTTCAATGCTGTTTCAATGAATGTGAGTTTCAAGGGCAGAGAAGTTTTAATGCTAAGTCTTAATGCGAAGTCTGTTTTCATTGTGAGACTGCATTGCTTTGTTTAGCAGATGTCTTAGTGTCTGTGCTGTAAAATGCAAAATAAAACTTTCAAATGAAGTCCAAATCATCATAGAAGTAAAGCAGTATGCACATTAGTGTTTATGGTAAATGGGGTGAAATAGTCAAGTAATGGTTCATTAGAATGGCTGCAGGGGGAGGCTCCATTCGACCATGACTCTGTGAGGGGGAAGGGCAGCAAACTCAAAGATAGCCCCAGCTGAACTATACCTCTCAAATGTCCAGATTTTTCACAGGATGAATAGATATTTGCTTCTTATTTTTGGTTTGTTCCTCATAAAATTTGTGATTTTCTGGCAAATCATTTAGGAATTAAGTCACTAAATAATGACAGACACTGAGTTTCAGACTTCATAACCTTCGGAAAAATACATGCTAAAGTAAGCCCTGATATTCTATCAACTGTCTCAGTTTATACAAGAGCAATTTTTAGTACCGTTTATATGTTCTCCCAATATATTTGGCCTTGTCCAGATTTATTGCATTAACAGGTTGAGAGGTACATGCAAATAAATTGCTTTACAGAATTAGGCATAGCCAAACCTCTCAACTGTCTCCGATTTTGGCTCAAAATTTTGCTCTTCCACTAATAATACCTACACAAGATAGCAATTTTGGAAGAAAACGTGGAGGGTTTACAATTAAGAAATAACTGTAATAATCAGAGTTATAGATTACTTTTATTTCAGAAATGCATGTAGATTCTTTTATTTTGTCAGCTGCTCAAGTTAGCAGTACTAATAAAAAAGTGTCCCTTCTTTGACAGGTTCCCAGCTGTATTGTGCGGCTATTTTATATTTTTGCATCACATTTTTAGTCCATTTTTCATAAAATTGTGTTTTTTTGGCAAACTGGTGCAGCAGTAGCATTGTTGCCTCACAGCAAGAGGTTCTCCCATTTGATTCTCGGCTGGAGTGCGGGGAGTGCCTTCTGTGTGGAGTCTGCATGTCCTCCCCGTGGTTGGGTGGGCATTCGAAAGACATGCATAAATGGGCGTGCCTTCATTGAATGTTGAACGTCGAGCTGGCACCTCGGCATTCGTCAAAATCTACTGCCAATCATTAGCGGACCGGAGTTCCGCTGTGACGACCCTTAACCGGGAAAAGCCGAAAGATAACAACAGTGGCAAATCATTAAAGACTGAAGTTAGAAAATAATGACAGACACTTGAGTTTCAGATTTCATACCCTTCAGAGAATTCATACTAATGCAAGACCTACTATTCTATTATTTTTCCAAGTTTATAAGAACAATATTTAAAAATTGTCCTTATTTTTGGGCCTTTGTCCCACTTCTATGTATGGCTTTGTCCAGACTTCTTGCTCTGAGGTTGAGAGGTATGACAAATGTGTCAGGGCCATCACAGTCAGCCAGAGACATTTCAAATTGTGACATACTTGTTGCACCCCACTCCCCCATGTGGTGACTCTGGATGTATCCAAGCAAGGCAAGGAGCAGTTATGCAGTGTAAATGTGCCGAGTATCCCCCATCCAAAGTAGATACAAGTACAACAGTGGCTTTTTGTCTGTCCTTGATTTTGCAGAATGTTCTGGTTTCTGTCATATTTTTGTACTGTTGATTTATGCATATTATTCAGAAAGTGCCTGTTGCTCTGTGTTTAAGTAGCAATGCTTTAATGACCATCAGGTAAGCTTGTCTAATATCGTAAGATGCAAGTAAGCTTTAATAAACATATTGTTAAAGAACTTGACAACATTGAAAGCCTTTCTGTTGTTGCTATGCAGAGAATACTTACATAACTAGATAAAGTATAAGCCTTGGGTATTGAAATGCATATGACAGTATTTGTAATAAAGAACAGGATTGCATTATTTTAAGAAGCTCATTACACTTGTTGGAGAATTCCAGTCATCTCTGCAGGCTTTACCCGTAAACTACAAAAGCACCAATAAATGAAAAACAAGCTGAAGAAAGCCACAAAAACACCAGCTTCCAAACGCATGGGTACTCTCATCAACTTTAATATATTTTAAAATGTCAATCCAACACGGTAAAAAGTGACCACTTGTTCACTAAATAAAACTCTAAGCAGGACCAACCAAGTAAATGTTGTTAAGCAGAACCAACCAAATTAATGATGTAAAACGCTTTTCGTCCGGATCCTATCCGGACTTCTTCAGACAAAAAGTGCCACCATAATCAACTGCTTTTAAATACTAGCAGCTGTTTTCAACAGCCTATCAGGTTCAAACGTGCCAGTTAAAAAAAAAAATTTAAAGTGATATTTTCTTTTCTAGCATTCTCACATTTAGATAGTTAATTTAAAACCAAGTACATTAAAATACTTGCATATGAATCAGAAAGGTAAAAATTTCAACAAGTACAAAATTCAATCTGGACTGTGAATAATTAGTTTTTCCTGCAGTCCCAAAACAGCCTCGTACATTAACATTCCCTGTCCGTAAACAGTTAACCGTTCTTTTTCAGAACTCGACAAGAGTATTTATTAATTATATACCCCCTGTATATTATTATACCATGTATTTACGGTCTTTCAATTATTACTGTAAATCGTTGATACTCAAACCTCATCCACTGTCTACTGCCAGGTTATTTATTTATTGATACAATATCAGTCATCCTTCCTATATGAATACCATTACATTACTGTTTTGTAACGGTAATTAGATTATTTCGCTCATACTATAATTACCCGCAGGCAAAGTTCCTAAAGTCCACTTACCGATGTCATCCATTCTAAATTCCTTCTCATATCTAATGTTTTCATGTACCTATTTACATATATAGTTTATATGGTATCTGCCAAACTGTTTATTTCCACTACATCTCCTTAGGGTGGTTCATTTGTTATTTCCTAAAGTCATTTCTATATTTAGTTGGAAAATAGGCGCCACTAATTACGATATACAAATCACTAATGTTGGTACCTATATACCAAAGTATTTGTTATTTTTGTTTATATTATTCCCTATAAGTATACCTATATCGCTAAAAATAATTTTAACTCTCGTCTTACTTATTGAAATATAAGGCATAAATAACTAGTTGGGTGTAATAGGTAACAGCATTTACTATCAGAAGGTAAATAAAAACTTGAATACCACATATATCGTTCTTGAACTATAATTAAACTATAGGTATGGAAGGGTCTCTGTTTACAGTACTTTTTTATTTTAAAGATGTATAACTAATAGGATGCCTTGTTCTATCATCTAAATAGACTCTTTAGTTTTAATATACATGCTATAGAGCATGTTTCATTGAGCCCTGGTGCTTTATTCGCTTCCAAGCGTAACTGCCAGTTAAGTTCACTTCTTTCCAACACAAGTTTAGTTATACTATCATCCATGTATTTCCTGTTATCTACTAAATTGTTAACATTTGAAATGATCTTAAATTTAAAACTATGTCCCATATTTCCATCACAATGTCTAGCTAGTGTGTTGTCCATCCTCTTCTTCCTAATTGCATACAGGTGTTCATAAATCCTGTCTCTCAGTCGGCGGTCAGTTTTACCGGCATAAAATGCTGGACATTGCTCACATTGTGCTAGATAAACAATTGACTTAGTGTTACAGTTGTATATTTCTTGAATGTTAAATCTTTCCTTCCTAATAACAAAGTAGTTCTCACTGTCCATATAGTGGCAATATTTACATGTACCACATTTTCGTGTGCCTGCATTATTATGTGCAGGTCTATACGGTGTTTCTAACAATTGTTTTAAATTAATGCCACATCTAAATATAATGGTAGGTAACTCACATATTTTGTTGAAAATGTCCTAATCAATTGTTAATAATGACCAATACTCCTTTACTGTATTTTGAATATCCACTGCTATAGGGGCACATGTTAAAATAAAAGAAAGTGAAAAGTTTCTTCTACAATTTATACTATGTTCAATCACGTCTGTAACTAACGTTTTATCTACCCCTATTACTAAAGCTGCACTTGTAGTTGTACTAGTTGTAGCTGTAGTACAACTATCTAAAATAGGTTTGTAGATGCCCAAAGTCCTCTTAACTTTAACTTCTTGAAATATATTGGTCAAAAAGCACTCTGGGTATCCTCTGTGCCTAAACATTTCATAAAGTAAGTTACATTCTTCCTCAAAGTCCCTTCCTGTACTTACCATTCTTTCCACGTACCAGTTGCCCCTTGACCACTGATTTTTTCTGGTGTAATGGGTGCAAACTGGTAAAGTGCAAGAAGGAGTTTGAATAAGTATCTTTCCTATAGATTTTTTGCTGTGTACCTACTTTCCTGGTTGTTCTTATATAATTCCACATCTAAAAAGTGGATATTTTGCTCTTGATAGTTCTTAGTGAACTTTAAAAAGTGACTTGTTGTGTTTAAATATTCTACCAAATTGTCTGCTGTATTTATGTCACCCTCAATTAATATAAAGATGTCGTCCAGGAATCCTGTATAAAATATATTTTTTTCTTTCCATTGAGACTGGAAAACAAAGTTAGTTTCCCAGGATACCAAGTTTGCAAAACTTGCCCCTGCTGGGGACCCCATGGCGACACCTAGTTTTTGTAAGAACAACCTATTGTTAAATGTGAAATAATTATTTTTCAAAATGATATCCAACAGTTGTTCCACTAATCTAGCGCCATTCTCTGTTGCTCCTTTATTCCTAATATGTTCTGTTACCCAGTAAGTGCCTAAATCCTCTGGTATAGATGAATATAAATCACATGCATCTACTGTCAAAAAGTTGAATTCCTTGTGGAAAGTTAGATTGTTTAATTGGTCCAAAAAGGACCATGAGTCCTTACAAATTTGTGACTCCTTCTCCACAAATGTTTTCAATATTTGGTCAACAACTTTTGCACATGGGTATGTGATAGATTGTCTTGCGTCTATTAATGCTCTAAAAGTTGGATCATTCACCTCTTTATGTATTTTTGGTATTCCAAATACTTGTGGTAGTCTAGGTGCCAACATAGTTAAGTAATGGTTCATTTGTATATCGGTCAACCCGTCTATAAAAAGGTCGCCAAGAAACATTTTAATTCTACTATATGCTATGTTAAGCTGGTTCAAACTTATTTCTTCGTAAGTATCTTTTTCTAGGACTGTTAACATCTTCCTATTATAATCCTCTTTATACATCACTACTAGGCCCCCTCCCTTGTCAGGTTTCACGAATCTAATCGGGAGGGACCTAACTCTTTTTAATAAATACCATTCTTCATTAGTGATGTTCTTCTTATTCCTAGTATGCTTTTGGTTGTTAACAGCCACTATTTGTCTAAAATCATGTTCACATAGCATTTCAAACATATTAATAATAGAATTACCAGATGGATTAAATGTACTGGCTACCCTTAATTCATTGTCATTGTACGATGAATTTCCCATTAAGACCGTCGCATTTAGTTTTCGTATAAACAGTTTGAGGTCAACCAAAAGTTCAGTTATGCTGACTTTATTAGC
This sequence comes from Protopterus annectens, assembly GCF_019279795.1. Classification (NCBI taxonomy): domain Eukaryota; kingdom Metazoa; phylum Chordata; order Ceratodontiformes; family Protopteridae; genus Protopterus; species Protopterus annectens. The sequence continues at coordinate 386,969,879 of NC_056731.1, forward strand.
TGGTACAAATGTTAGTCCCTTTGAAAATAGTTTGACTAAGGTGTCATCAATATGAAAATCCATATAGTTGTAAATTTTAAAGTCTTTTCACTGTTCAACACTATATTGCATGGTGGAAAAGCTAATTCCTCTTGTATCTTGAGCTTGTTTCTTGTTTGCTTTTCATTTTTTACTTTGACCATGTTTTCCCCATGAAACAAGTAGATAGTTGTCAGGCAGCAGGTCTTTTTTGGATAAGAAACATTTTTACAAGTGGGGGTATCACAGAGATTGCTAGTTTCAGCATGTTACTTGGTACTTTAATAAAGCTGAATATAAATCATAATTAGAACTGGAGTACAAGGAGAAGTGGTTTGAGTTGAGTGCTGCTTGTTTTTCTTATCCTTGATTTTGACTGGCATTCCAGTAATGTATTTAAAAAGTAATTTATTTTTTCATGCCTCACAACCTTTTTGTTTCCATCTAGATATTAAGTAAGCTGTCATGCAGCCAAAGCATTGAAATCTTTTTTTTCTTCTACACTTCATTTTGTCTTGATTGGACTCTCATGACGGTTTGGCACCCAGGGCAGCGTATTTAATTAAAGTTACAGTTTTTGTGGTTTTGAGCATAGCTCTTCCCCTTTCTAGTTGGCCGCACCCCTTCCCATTGACCTCACCCATTCAGCTGTCTCCTGCAGCCCCCCTTTGATTTGAAGTCACCAGCCACCACTGAGATTAGGGTGGAGTCATCTGCATACTGAATACATGTTGCATCTGGGATGAATTTGTGCAGGTCATTAATGAAGATGGAGAATAGGAGGAGACCTAATATAGATCCCTGGGGGACTCCAAGAGTGATTGGTAAAAAAGAAGATAGGTTATCTTTCCATAGTACAGCTTGTTGTCTGCCACTTAGGTAACAATGAAACCAGCTAATTGCTAGGTTATCTATGGAGAGTGATTTTAATGTCTCTAAGAGTATCTGGTGGTTTACCATGTCAAATGCCTTGGATAGGTTTAGGAAGAGGGCTGAGGAGAGCTTGTTGTCATTACAGTTTTGGTTTATTGTGTAAGAGAAGAAGAGAAGGGCTGAGGGTGTACTATGCCAAGGCCTAAATCTGTGCTGGGAGGGGGCTAGGAGAGTGTTCTGATTAAGATAGGCTAGAAATTTCTTATGGTTACATTTTTCCATTATTTTAGCCAAGGCTATAAGCCTGTAATTTGAAAGTTCAGTGGAATTCCCCCCTTTATGAAGAGGAATAATGTGGGACATTTTCCAGATGGAGGGGATATAAGCTTCGAGAATAGTTCTATTAATTAAAATTGAAATGGGGTATGCTATTTCATTAATGGCTTTTTGGAGATACTCTGCGGGTAGTAGGTCTGCTAAAAGGGTGGTGAGTTTGTTTCTTAAGTAGGGACTTAATAAAAGATGTTGGTACTGGGTCAAACTTGAAGGGGGTGTTATTATGGGGTGTGGGACTGGTGGTATTTGGGGTACTGGGAGATAGTTTGTTGGCAAGGGATTGCGCAATTTCAGTAAAGAAAGTGTTAAAGGTGTTAGCAACAATTTTAGGAGTTTTTTAGAGGGTAGTCAAGGGGGTAGGGGTAGATGATTGACCTGGATGGAGAAGTTTATTTATGCCTGACCGGAATTTTTGTGGTTGATTTTGGTGCTTTTGTTGCAGATTACAGTTTTAGCTTTTTTTGCCTAGCATAATGGACTTCTTTGTATCATTTCTCAACTGTTTATATATGAGGTGGTCTTTTGTGTATTTAGTGGTTCTCCAGGAGGCTCACACTTTGTTTCTGCAAATAATTTTGTCTCATATCATTGGACAGCCATGGTGCTACTTTATTATTGGTTCTGATAGTACGTTTGGGAGCATGGTTACCTAGGATACAAGAAATTTAGAGTTAAAGTACGAGACTGCTTCATCTAGTGGAAGTAGTTTTAGGTCAGTCCAGTCACGTGAGTTAAGTTCATTTTGCAATTTAGTCTGAATAAAGTTCTTATTACTCTTAATGGTTTTAAAGGTAGATTGTTGAGGGGTGTTATTTTTTTTCCTGAGTATATAGGTGAGGAAGTGATCACTGATGTCCTTGGGTAGGGTGCCTGCTTTATATACATATATATATATATATATATATATATATATATATATATATATATATATATATATATATATGGGGTTGGTTGTTTATTAATATTCAGTCTGGGATACTTTCCTTATTGTTAGGCTTATTGATTCTGGTAGGGAAGATATGATCTGGGAGAAGCCATGCAAATCTATATGTGTGGAGGGGAAGTCTGACGAGCAGGTATTCCAGTCAATATTAAAGTCCCTGAGAATAATAGTTTCTTGGGGGCAGTTAGTGGACGGCCATTGGAGGATACTCTCCAAGGTATTTGTGTTGTTACCTGGAGGAATATAGATACATGCAATGTTTATAGATTTGTGTTTGTTGATTTGGACCTCAGTGATGAGTATTTCTGCATTGTCAGTTATCAAGGCATGTGGAGTGCTAGTTTTGGTTACTTCTAGTGTGGATTTACACAAGATGGCTACCCCCCTTCCTAGAGATGCTGTCAAGTCTTAATATATTGTAACCTGGGGGTATAACCTCATTATCAGAGGTAGTAGGTTTCAGCCAGGTTTCGAAAAGGCATAGTACATCAGGAGAGTACACGTCCAGGAGGGCATGTAAGTAGTGAATTTTCTTGTCTATACTTCTAATGTTTAGGTTACACACTAGGAGTGAGTTGGAGAACTTATTTGAGTTTCGCAAGCTAGTAAGGGTGTATCCTCACAGTATCTATTTTACCTTTATCAGTGTTAACTGATTTAGAAGAAGGGGGATGTAATGGGGCAGTACACAGAACTTGATCAGAGAAGGCTAGAATATTTCAAATGAGGGTGAAGCTTTAAACTTATCAGTTAGATTCTATTTATGTTTTGTTTATTCCTGCAAACCTTCTTGGAGAAACAGATAATACATTTAAGGCATAATCCTATATAACAAAGGTGGGAGTATTCTTAAAAAGGCAAAGGATTCATTTTAGGTGCTAAATTCAAGCTGTTACCTTGGCTCATGAATGCAAAGGTTTTTTTAAGACCAGTAAAACTGATTAGCTCTCATCCCCCCAAGTCATTAGGTTTTATGGTGGGGAAATGAGTGGAGACAAAACAGACAACATTATGGCATTATGCAAGTTATCAAAAGAGTTTATGGGTTCGCCATACAATTCCTGAAGGGGGATGTTTTAGAGCTTTATCTTGGTAATTTTGGGCACTGTAAATGCCTTGGGTTGTAAAACTTTCCTAGCAATCACTATTAACTCACATATTCTTGTAAGTTTAATTTGAGTGGCCGCGGTGGTGCAGCGGTTAGTGTTGCCATGTCACAGTAAGAGGTTCTCTGGTTTGATCCCTGGCTGGGGTGCCTTCAGTGTGGAATCTGCATGTCCTCCCTGTGGTTGTATGGGTTTCCTCTGGGTGCTCTGGTTTCCTCCTGCATCCCAAAGACATGCTGTAGGTGGATTAGGCACTAAATTGACCCTAGGTATGTGTGTGTGTGTGCCTTCTGTGGAAGGTTGGGTGCTGAGCTGGCAACTTGACACTGTAAAACTCCAATTATGAGCAGACAGGTGATCCACTGTGGTGACCCCTAACTGGGAAAAGCCAGAAGAAGTTTCTTGTAAGTTTAATTTATAAATGTGCAAACACACTAAATGCACAAGTATTTGCCTTTGGATATTCATATCATTTGGTGGCAAGAATTCAGCAATACAGAACAGGAAAGCTTAGGTAGAAGCAAATGATACTTTGGATTTTATATATATATATATATATATATATATATATATATATATATATATATATATATATACACACACACACACACATAAATATATATATATATATATAGATAGATAGATAGAAAATCTCCATTCTGACAGACAGAACGTCCTTTGTGTCTTGAGATAAAAAGTGGCAGTATCTCTCAAATTCTCGGCTGAAGAATTTTGGGCAAAGGTTAAATGTAATGGAGAGACAAAAGCCAAAATCAGAACAATTTAGAAGTACTGAAGTAATGCACTTCCAAGTTAATAGTACCATACTTACTGCATCAGTGTGCATTGTCTGAGGAGTAAGAAGTAAGAAACTCTAATATCTTGCATTATTGACAGACTATGGTCATCAGTGAATTATGAGCAGAACAGAAAAAAAAAGAGAGAGGGAGGTCAATCGAGCATTCATTTGGGGATCTTCTTTGTTATATAACTGTGTTGCCATGCAAGTGGGTGGGTGCACCATTTAGCTTATTGTATGGTAAATGCTACTCCGTAAGCATGTTAAAATAAATTGTAAACTTTTTTAAATCACTTGTGTATTTTTCTGCAGATATTTATTTGGAATTCTTCATGGAGCATGAGTCAAAGTCTATATACGCTCTGATGACCTGCCCAGCATTTTAGCAACTGGGTGAATAACTAAAACTGACAGCATAGAGCAGTAGTTTAAGCAAGTAAATGACACTTCAGTGTACAGTAGCAGCAGATCAGTAGGTAAGCATGGTTGTACATTGTAGTGTTCAGATTTGCAAATCAATAAATGGAGACTAAGCTCTCATTTGGAATGATATCTGAAGTAATAATGGCTTTGTATTAGCGTAGTAGCTTGCAGGCTGTTCTGCACATATGTGGGTGTGGTCTTACTGACTGACAGATGAAAGGGGCATGATGTCATATGGGAAACATGCATGACTGACAGCCATGCATATGCAGCATGAATATTCATTGTCTATTCATACTTTACCCTTTTCCTCAATTTAGTGCAATCTTAAAGTTGGAATACTTAATTTATGGGGTGTGGGGGTGCAGCTCCCACATGGTGGTAAAGGGGGGCTTCCCCCCTGCAAAAGCAAAGGAAAAAAATATTTGCAATTTTTGTGCTATTATTTTTTTCCTTTGTTTATGCAGGGGGCTACCTCCATGTGGGGGGCTGTGCCCTACACCCCCCCCCAATTAAATATTCCAACTTTGAGATTTCACTACATTGGGGAATAGGGTAAACTATGAATAGACAATGAATATTCATGCCATCATCTCAATGAACATTTAAGTTGATTAAGACATTACCATGCAAAAACTGAGTGTAATGCTACTCAATGCTAGAAGTCTAAATCTCAAAATGCACTCACTCGAGGCACTCCTTAAAATGGAGAACATTGATATCTGTGCAGTGACTGAGACCTGGTTCAGGGCTCTAGAGAGCACCCTGGCATTACCAGGCTATAACTCATACCACACTTTTCGGCCATCTAATCTGGACCAAAACACGAAAGGCGGAGGTGTGTCCAAATTCATTAAGGATATCAACATCTCCAGGCGAGTTGAGCAGCATAATGCATCCAAGGTTATCCAAGTGCAACTAGCTCTGAGCAAAACTGCAATCCAAACTGTAGCTTGATACAGATCTCCCACCATGTCCCAGGATTCCCACTCTTCTTTTCTTGATATACTGGAAAATATTAGGGTTCAACCAGACACCCTAATAATGGGCAATTTCAACTACCCCACCATTAACTGGGAAAACTACTTGTGTACCAACTTCTTCACTCAATGATTTCTGGAATTCATAAATTCCAATGCCCTGGATCAACTTATCCACACCCCCACCAGGGGGTCATTACCAACATGAGTGACCGGTGTTCTACACCTGAAGTCAACTCCTCATTGGTCAGATCCAACCATAAGCAAATCACCCTGGATATCTGCATCACACCACCCCCCAAACACCATTAAGGAAACCACGGTAAAAAAATTCTCCAAAGCCAACTTCATACTTCTTAAGGCAGAACTGGACAATACAGTTACAACTGCTGAATCCTACACAAATGTACTCTATAAGCATTTACATGAGTGCATGGATCGTGCTATCCCTTACAGAACCAAGAAAAGGAAGCCAATCTGGTGGCCCCCTGCCATAAACAAACTCTACAACAGAAGGAAGAAACTGTTGCAAAAGAGAGTAAAATCCCATGAGTGGAGAGCTCCCTGGTCAGCCTCAGTAAGTAGCTGAGATCCCTTATAAGATCCTCCAAAGCTAGCTATGAAAACAAAATCACCCCTGATTCTAAGGGCAACAACAAAGCATTTTATAGCTATGTCAAGAATCTCAGCTGTAACACCTAGATCTGCTCAGAGTTACAGCACAACGTCACAAAAATTACAAAACCAACTGATATTGCTAACATCCTGGCAGATAGGTTCAGTGCTAACTTTACCCCCCTCTCACACCCTAAAGGGCCCATATCTATACAGGAAGAATGCAGAGTCCCTGTAATCACATCTATGCAGGTAAAAGCTACACTCTCTAAAACCAAAAAAACAGTATTCATTGGACCGGACAACATCCCAGGCTGCATTTTACATGATCTTCAGAATGAACCAGCTCCCCACCTAAGCACCATGTTCAATCATAGTCTCACATCAGGCTTTGTGCCCACTGAATGACACACAGCAACAGTTATCCCACTCCACAGTGAGGGAGCAACTACTGATCCTGGGAACGATTGCCCTATTAGCCTGATGAGCCTGGGCTGCAAGGCCATGGAATGTATCATTATGGAACTCATAAACAAAGACATTGGTAACCTCCAAACTCTGGACCCCACCCAGTTCAGGTTTGTGAAAGGCAGATCATGCCTTTTGAACCTGATCGACTTCTTTGAGGCAGTCACCATAGCTATAGACAAGGGTAAGGTGGTTCACACAGCCTATCTTGACCTCTCCAAGGCTTTAAACACCATCCCCCATTCTGGAATTATAGCTAAACTCACTAAACCAGGTATAAATCCCTACATCACAAGATGGGTTGCCAACTGGCTCACTGCCAGAACCCACACTACAAAAGTTGCAGACTCCAAATCTGACTTCAAAGCGGTGACAAGTGGAGGTACGACAGGGTTCAGTCCTGGGACCTCTCCTATTTGGTATCTACTTCTCTGAAGAACAGGCTAACACAGAAGCCACTGGCTAATGAAGTTCAGAGATGACTGCAAACTAGGAGCCACGGTCGAGTCCCCAAATGATATGGACATCTTACAGAAGGGCCTCACTGAGACAGAGCCTGGTGTCAGAGGCATAGCCTCAAGCTCAATGCCAAAAAGTGCATTGTCATCCCCTTTGGTAAAAACTCTGTACCCATGAACTACCACATAAACAGCAGTCTACTTAATGCCAAATGTGTGATAAGAGACCTTGGGACCCAGGTGGACAGTAGTCTCTCCTTTGATAATCACATCACCACAGTAGTCAGGAAATCCTTCTATGTGGCACACCTCATCACAAAAGGGTTCTCATCCAGGAAAAAAGAGGTCATTGTGCCCCTCTACTCGGCACTCATTAGACCCATTATACAGTATAATGCTTCTTTTGGAATGTACCTCACAAGACATCTGCAGCAGCTGGAAAGGCCACAGAAGTACCTCACAAAGAGGATTACTGGCCTCAAACAGATGTCCTACACTGACCGTCTCAAAAAAACTCCAGCTTTACTCTGTAGCATAACACCTACTCCGAGGAGATCTCTGCCTAATATACAAAGCTATGTTAAACCTAGAGCTGTTGGGCATGCTACACCTAAAGAAATCCCCATCCCTCTGAGCTACATGCTCTAGGAACCTAAACCTTGTCACCACAATAAACAGGACATGCTGGAGGGATAGATTCCTGTTCCAGAGACTTCCTATACTCTGGAACAAGCTACCCATCTATGTCAAGCAAAGTTCCTCATTAGCACTCTTCAAGAAAAATCTTGATGAGTGGATGGGAAATAGGAAATATTCCCCGGGGATCACTTCTGTGGCTCTGCTCAAGAGAGGCACAGGAAATTAACTTTCTTGGGTGGCATAAGCCAGGGAACCTTGTTGGTTAGGCTTACTTAGGCCCTTGGGCCAATAGCCTAGTACCTACCTATGAACCTATGAACCTATCAATTGTTGGACAGTGGGCAGGGTTTAGGCAGGACATGCTACTGCACATCTTGTAAGGTACAAAACTAATACAAAGCAATAATAATGATAATAATGATAATAATAATAAATCCTGCTTTTTAGCGAGCAAGCTGCAGTAAACCAGGGACACGCTTTATAACTCTGAAGGTAGAAGCTTCCAGTAGTGCAACACACCATAGAGATTTTGAGAAGGGAATGCAAACTTAAAATAATTTTCTGCGTACAGTTTGAATAGTTAACTAAAAAAATGCCAGGTAGCAGTATGAATTAAAACTGCTAGAGCTTATTTCCCACGTAATATGGCCCTTATTTTCTTGGTTGATTGGTTACAGATTGCCTTCCCTATCAAGGACTGATATCAAAGTATATGCAAAGAGAAAGAAATGGGGGGTACTAAATGAAAGACCAGAAATGGTAAAGTTTAAAGTAGAATCTAGAACAGAAGCTGCCATTAAAAAAATTAATAATTAGTAGACCATGTAAAATATTGCATAACTGTAAGAATCAATCAGAGGAGGTTAGAAAGGATTGGGAAGAAAGATTGGATAAGTGATTCACAAACAATGGGAGGATATATGTATGTCTCCCAAATATGCAACTAAATCTAGAAGATTTAGGATTTTTGCTTGGAAATGTTTATACAGATATTTTTATACCCCAGGTAGACTCCAAAGAATTTTTCCTCAGGTAGACAGCAAATGTTGGAGGTGTGATGGGGAAAAAAGAGGTAATTGGGAACATATTTTCTACGAGTGTGGTGAGTTGGCACACTCTAAGGATTCCTTGCGGGATGTACTGTCAGAGATGTTCGGTGGGTAGATTGGTGTGATGAAGGAGATGATTTTTCTGAGCTATGGTACAAAATCAGAATTTCCTAGACATGTTAAGGCCTTGCTGTGTCTAATTATGGTGGCTCCCAAAAAGCAATTACTAGAAAATGGAAATCAAAGTCTAAACCAACTATATTAGAAGTAGTGAATATAGTAACAGAGATAAAACAACTGGAACTGAGATCTTTAGAAAAGTGTTGGAGCAAAATACATAGAAAAAATGGGAATCGAGGGAGCAGCACATACAAGGGAGGAATAAGGTTTAAAAGAAGGCAGGACTTAAATGAGCTCTGTAATGTTTAGCTGAAAATGATTGGGTAGGTTATAAGTGATGTATAAAGTACGGTTTGTGATGTAAAATGCTTGCAACTAGGACTGCGCAAGTGAGGTTTGTTTTATATATATATATATATATATATATATATATATATATATATATACACATATATATAATTGCTTATGTCAAAAGTGATGGTTTAATAAAATGTTTCTTGTTAAAAGGTGGGGGGGGCAGGAATTGAATAATTTATGTAATGTTGTTTAGGTTATACGATATATAGCAATATATGTGAAGTATAATGTTTGTAAATGTGAACTTGTTAATACAGTTTGATTATTTTTATATAAATGTAAATTTGCCTATGTCACAAGTGATAATTCAATTAAGGTGTTTAAAAAAAGTAGTCCAAGCAGATCAGACAGCTCTGGCAGAAGATTAATCTTGTGTGGTCAGATATAATTCCAAGACCACTCTGGCCAAGAGCAGATAATGTCAGTGCAGCGGAAAGGGGTAGGTAGTTGACCAACAGATTCATTAGACAACAGGTAACAGAACTAGGGGGTTGGGTACTGCACCAGGCTAATATCAGTTTGTCAGAACTTTACAGAAGTGATGGAGTTCATTTGTCACATTCAGGAACAAAGTTCCTTATAGGAAATCTGAAAGGAATTGCAAGTTTGGCAGATGTGACTGGGGGAAGATGGCATGTAGGACAAGCCATCTTCCTGTGGTAGAAAAGCAGACCTGGAGGACTAAAATTGCAAAGGGGTGTGCCTGGCCTAGGGAGGGGCGCAGGCTCAGACAGCTTGGCCCTTCTCTGGATGGGATGCCCCATGGTGTAGTGGGCAGGCTGGGGGCCACAGCCTGCAGTCCTGCAAGCAGCAGATCCCCTTCAGCCACTGGTATCTGGCTGAATGGTGTCAGGGCACTGTCGGTGTTGGACTGTAGATCCCCACTGTTGTTGGTTGAACATTTACAGCGACTGTGGTGGTATGTTATGGCCTGGTTAATTTGTCTTACTTCTGACTTTTGCCCTTTTCACCCAACTGAATATTCTTGGTTGGCATTGATTTCTGTAGCTGTCGGTCCATTGTGCTGTAGGGCAAGTATTTACTTTCCCTCGGTAAATTCAGCGAATCGCTGAAATGATTATCTCTGAATGAGGTTCAGCAATCCAGTGTTTGCTGCAATTGCATTGTGATGGACTAATATAGATCCAAGAATTATACCACAGCACATTCTTTAATTTTGAAAATTTTCTCCCAAAGTAAAGAACACAGCCATTTCTTCACACTGTCCCTTGATTGTAGTATTTCCTTATTTTCATATGTTGAATGTTTTCTGTAAGTCAGAATGAAATGTATTTGCTACACCAAATCTCCATCACTATAATACATGATTATACAAGGTATCCTACTTATGCATGTCCTTATTTAGAATTAGCCTAAAACATTGATGTCAAATTTTACTTATCACTGCTAAAAGTGGATGTACTCGTGCCTACGTATTTGCCTTTATCAAAAATGGCTCACTACCAATAATCAGCTGATTAGTTCCTCCCCATATGACCAGTATTTGAATGACGATACAAGTGTGTGTTGGACCGGGCAGGGTAGGATGGAAGTGACTGACATTAACTTGCACATTCTGGGGGGTGGGAGGCTGCCTAGCCCCACTGTAATAGAATTAATGGCCTGATGAGTTCCACACTTCAAGCGGTACATCACTTGACTGAGAGGCTGTATGTGTGTGTGTGTGTGTGTGTGTGTGTGTGTGTGTGTGTGTGTGGAAGCACACACGTACTTCCCAAAGGCATTAGTTGTGTATCTTATAAAACTGCCATGAGATGGAGGTGGTGGGGTAGTACACACACCCAGGCAACAATATAAGCATCATCAATCTCCTCACTGGACCTGAATGTGGGTCAGGTTTAGCCCAGAGCTGGCTAAGGCAAAGTCATGTTCATAGGTTCATAGGTTCATAGGTAGGTACTAGGCTATCGGCCCAAGTGCCTACGTAAGCCTAGCCAACAAGGTTCCCTGGCTTACGCCACTCAAGAAAGTTATTTTTCCTGTGCCACTGTCGATCAGAGACACAGAAGTGATCCTCGGGGTGTATTTCCTATTTCCCATCCATTCATCAAGATTTTTCTTGAAGAGTGCTAATGAAGAACTTTGCTTGACATAGATGGGTAGCCTGTTCCAGAGTATGGGAAGTCTCTGGGATAGGAATCTATCCATCCAGCATGTCCTGTTTATTGTGGTGACAAGGTTTAGGTCCCTAGAGTGTGTAGCTCAGAGGGATTGGGATTTCTTTAGGTGTAGCATGTCCAACAGCTCTGGGTTTGACACAGCTTTATATGTTAGGCAGAGATCACCTCGGAGTAGGCGATATGCTACGGAGTAAAGCTGGAGTTTTTTGAGACGGTCAGTGTAAGGCATTTGTTTGAGTCCAGTAATCCTCTTTGTGAGGTACTTCTGTGGCCTTTCCAGCTGCTGCAGATGCCTTGTGAGGTACATTCCAAAAGGGGCATTGTACTCTATAATGGGTCTAATGAGTGTCGAGTAGAGGGGAACGATGACCTCTTTTTTCCTGGATGAGAACCCTTTTATGATGAGGTGTGCCACGTAGAAGGCTTCCTGACTACTGTGGCGATGTGACTATCAAAGGAGAGACTACTGTCCGCCTGGGTCCCAAGGTCTCTTATCACACATTTGGTGTTAAGTAGATTGCTGCCTATGTGGTAGTTCATGGGTACAGAGTTTTTACCAAAGGGGATGACACTGCACTTTTTGGCATTGAGCTTGAGGCCATGGCTCTGACACCAGGCATCTGTCTCAGAGAGGCCCTTCTGTAGGATGTTCACATCATTTGGGGACTTGACTATGGCTCCTAGTTTGCAGTCATCTGCGAACTTCATTAGCCAGAGGCCTTCTGTGTTAGCCTGTACTTCAGAGAAGTAGATACTAAACAGGAGCCGTCCCAGGACGGAACCCTGTGGTACTCCACTTGTCACTGGTTTGAGGTCAGATTTGGAGTCTGGAATTTTACAGTGTGGGTTCTGTCAGTGAGCCAGTTGGCAACCCATCTTGTGACGTAAGGATTTATGCCTAGTTTATTGAGGTTTAGCTATAATTCCAGAATGGGGGATGGTGTCAAAAGCCTTGGCGAGGTCAAGATAGGCTGTGTGAACCACCTTACCCTCATCTACGGCTTTGGTGATGCCTCAAAGAAGTCGATCAGGTTCAGGAGGCACGATTTGCCTTTCACAAACCCAAACTTGGTGGGATCCAGAGTTTGGAGGTTACCAATGTCTTTGTTTATGAGATCCATGATGATGCGTTCCATGGCCTTGCAGACCAGGCTCATCAGGCTAATATAATAGGTCTATAGTTCCCGGGATCAGTGGTGGCTCCCCCTTTGTGGAGTGGGATAACTGTTGCTGTGCACCATTCAGTGGGCACAAAGCCTGATGCGAAGCTATTATTGAACATGGTTCTTAAGTGAGGAGCCAGTTCATTCTGAAGTTCGTGTAAAATGCAGCCTGGGATGTTGTCCGGTCCCATGGATGCTGTATATTTGGCTTTAGAGAGTGCAGCTTTCACCTGCATAGTTGTGATTACAGGGACTCTGCATTCTTCCTGTATAGATATGGGCCCTTTAGGGGGTGAGGGGGGTAAAGTTAGCACTGAACCTATCTGCCAGGATGTTGGCAATATCAGTTGGTTCTGTAATTTTCGTGCCTTTGTGCCGTAACTCAGAGCAGATCTGAGTGTTGCCATTGAGCTTCTTGACATAGCTATAGAATGCTTTGTGGCTGTCCTTGGAATTAGTGGCGATTTTATTTTCGTAGCTAGCTTTGGAGGATCTTATAAGGGATCTCAGCTTCTTACTGAGGCTGACCAGGGAGCTCCTCCACTCATGGGATTTTACTCTCTTTTGCAACAGTTTCTTCCTTCTGTTGTACAGTTTGTTTATGGCAGGGGACCACCAGATTGGCTTCCTTTTTTTGGAGGATAACATCTTGGTTCTGTTTGGGATAGCACGATCCATGCACTCATGTAGGTGCTTATAGAGTGCATTTGTGTAGGATTCAGCAGTTGTAACTGTATTGTCCATTTGCATGGGTGTCATGAAGTTCACTACCTCTGTCTTAAGAAGCATGACGTTGGCTTTGGAGAAATTTTTTACTGTGGTTTCCTTAATGGGGGTGGGGTGGGATGTGGATATCAAGAGTGATTAGCTTATGGTCGGATCGGACCAATGAGGAGTTGACTTCAGGTGTGAAACACCGGTCACTCATGTTGGTAATGACTAGGTCTAGGATATTGTTGCCCCTGGTGGGGGTGTGGATAAGTTGATCTAGGGCATTGGAGTTTATGAATTCCAGAAAGCGTTGTGCTAAGGAGTTAGTACATGAGTAGTTTTCCCAGTTAATGGTGAGGTAGTTGAAGTCACCCATTATTAGAATGTTTGGTTGAACCCTAATATTTTCCAGTGCATCAAGAAAAGAGGAGTGGGAATCCTGGGGCATGGTGGGGGATCTGTAGCAAGCTACAATTTGGATTGCAGTTTTGCCAAGAGTTAGTTGCACTTGGATAACCTTGGATGCATTATGCTGAGCAATTAGCCTGGAGGTGTGGATATCCTTAATGAATATGGACACACCCCCACCTTTGGTTACATGGCCAAAACGTGTGGTATGAGTTATAGCCTGGTAGTGCAGGCGTGCTCTCTGGAGCCTTGAACCAGGTCTCAGTCACTGCACAAATATCGATGTTCTCCATTTTAAGGAGTGCCACGAGTGAGTGCATTTTGAAATTTAGACTTCTAGCATTGAGTAGCATTACCCTCAGTTTTTGCTTGCTTGTTCCTGTTATGGTGGTGAATTTGTTACTTGAACCCTGCCTAAAAAAGGCACTATAGGGGCAGCAAGAGCCTTAGCCAGTATCCGGAATCCCAGGGGCGACAGGTGCAGGCCATCTATGGCAAAGCATCGTGGTCTGTTGACCATGTCATCCCAAACAGACAGATACTGGATCCCCTTAGAATGACGCCAGAAGCTTAGCCAATTGTTGAAGTCAATGTGACCCGGAGAATGAGGACAGGAGACGGTGGTAGCTAATGGTGAGCTGCGAGTAGGAGAAAAAAGATCAGCAATTTAGCGATAGTGTTCCTTTAAAACAACTTGGCATGGAATGTCATCACCAGTAAACAACATGTTGCATTGTGCTAGGTGATTGCTGCTGTCTCACTGCCCTCAGACTTTCACTCAAGTATAGACACATAGACACACACACACACACACACACACACACACACACACACACACACACACACACACACACACACACACACACACACTACCAAACAAATTGATTGGAATTTACTAGACAACTCATGCTATCATCATGGGCCACTGCCTTACAGCTCTTTGTTTGATTGACTGTGTGCTTTTGAATTTGATAGATGCAGTCTAATGCCAGTATATGTCAGAACTCAGAATTGATAAATGCATTTTCAGGTTATTTTTATGGACATATGGACAATCTCTACATTACTATTTCTCTTGTCTCTTATCCTTTCTCTCAGCCACTACTACAATGTAACACCTGGCCAGCATGGCTTTCGCAGATCCCTCTGTAAATGAGTGGCATCATTTTCCACATTAAGCAGTAAGGAGTTAAGTCATCTAGCTGCAAGGGAATGATATTACTAAACTGGTACCAAAAGGGTACAGATGAAAAGTTGTGAAGAATCTGAATGGAAGTGGAGGAACTGCATCACTGTAGGTCAAACTGTATGAAATATGGCATTGTTGCATATATTATCAGTATCTTTTACGGTGAGCATTTCTCAATCTGAACTGGACACCAAAGGCCTGGTGAAAAATAACTGATTTGTTGATTTATGATTACGTTTTTACAGGCTCCCATATAAACTAAGTAAGCATGGCATTTTGAATAAAAGAATGTAATTCTTAGCTGGCAGGTTGACTTTTTTTAAAAGGAAAGCTTAAGTAAATTAAAGTGCATTATATTTGGGACTGGGTAAACAAGACCTTGCTATTATGACTTATACAATCTTTGGTGGATTATAAACAAAAACTTCCTATACTGAGACATTTAATTCACCATCCTATCATACTTGCAAATGTCACTTTTAGGAAGCAGTTGGTATGCAGAGCCATACTCAGTATCAGTTATTTCTCAGACTAGTGAGCTGTTCAGTACATTGATGACAAAAATCAAGTGTCACTTGGCTAAATTCATCAAACCAAAGTTATGGTATGTAAAATCCTGGTCATACACACAATATAGGTGGACAGTGGAGTGTTGTGATGACATCGCCTGCAAAACATTACACAGTCTTCTCCATAGTGATACATTTATATAAGCACTAATGCCTGACAGGGTGAGCATTATAGGGGAAACAGACTGCCCATTGTTGTTGTGGAGCTCAATGCAGGCATTATCACACTTAGCATACAACATCTGTTTTCTTTATTATGTCTTGATTAGTTATTGTGTATCTTTTTTAATTTAAAGGACATTTTTATTTGTTTCTTAGAATTGTTTAGAAAAGAAATCCAATTCCTTGTTTATTTATAATAGAACTTTTCATATGTTCCATTTTTGTAAATGGCTAGATAATAGTCAGTAAAAATGTGTGCATGTCTGCAGACCTGTGTGTGTGTGTGTGTGTGTGTGTGTGTGTGTGTGTGTGTGTGTGTGTGTGTGTGTGTGTGTGTGTGTGTGTGTGTGTGTGTGTGTGAGTGTGCGTAGTTAATCAATAAAGCAACATTTGACATTGTCTACTTATCTGACTGGAATTGTGACAGCCTACATTCTTTCTTTATGTTTTAATACACAGAACAAAGATTTTTTTTTTAAATATTGTACTCTTCTGTGAAGATAATTTCTGTTTATAAATATCTAAACTGTAATTCTCACACTGGAGCTGTGATAAAATGGGGTTCTAAGTGGAGTTGTGCCATTTTGAGTCATATTTCATAGTAATGGAGAAGTAATACATGGTATTTAAAAAAAAAAGATTCAGTAAAGCAAAAATTTGGCATCATAGTACTTTTCTAACTGCCCTACAGCTGTGACATTCTGCTTTGCATCATATGAGATGAAGCACACATTCTAGTGTAATTCTGTGGTAATAAGTCCTGGAGTTTTGACTTTGGGTTTCAACGCTACCACTTTGCATTTCATTTTGTAGTCAGAGATTAGTACTACATGTATACACATGCATGCTGGCACATGCACGCACATGTTTATATGTACATATATACGCACATGTGTACAGACAGACACACAAATGGGTTTTATTTTTGCATTGTTTGGCAATAGCAAAACTGCCAGCCAATCACTGTTTTTTTTTTACTTCAGGTGTTTCTGCAATTGCATCTTACTTATGACTCTAGGAATCTAATATAGCATGTTTATATTTGCATTAATAATTACAAACCCATGCTACATACAATCTTTTGAAATCTTTTATATTAACACATACATGATGGGCAATGCAACTGCACTGACATTTGACCTCATTCTAGTGTTTAAGAGATAATTGTTGTTCATATGCTATTTAACTATCATAATTTTCATATTTTTCTAAATATTGCAACGAGTGATTAACACAAACATTACTGCTTACCTCATATGAAAGTTCATAGATGGATGACAAATTGCTACTCACAGCATGTCTGTAATTTGAATAGTTACTAATATACTGTAAGTTGTTTATAAAATATTACACAATTAATACTTACTATGTTTATGATTTACAAAATGTAGTTTAATACCTAGAATCTAATGTGCATTACCACTTTAAAGATTTTGTTTTTGCTGAACAGTTTACAATTACAATTATTTATAAAATCTTAAGGTTCAAGAGATATTCACATTTGTTTGAAATGCAAGGCTATAACTTGATTTTGTCAAAAAGCTCAGGAAGCAACCATTAGGAGTTAAGAGTACAAACTGTCAGAGCTCTACTGGAGTAGATGAGTTAATGTATGTGAGTGATGCCCTCACACTGGGAGTTTGCCCTATGCTTTGTAGATAAATTTAAATCTGCTATTTTTGTAGAAAGAAAATCTGTCAGTTGAAGTTTGTTTACTTCTTTGTCAGAGTTCTGAGGTATAACTAATACTGTAATCTCCCTGAAGGTGTTCTAGCCTTGATCACCCACCCACTTCAGGAATGGAAATATTATATTTTAATCACTGTAGTTCAGACAACACCAATGTCAGTGGTGTAGCAGGTAGCACACTCATCTTTCATGCAGAAGGCCGTTGTTTTATTACCACAAAAAGTAGATGGATTGATAAAACTGCAGCACAGCATATGGGGGTGTTGCACTCCTGAGTGTATCATCCCTTGGATGAGATGCAAAAGATCCTATGATGTTGCACTCCTGAGTGTATCATCCCTTGGATGAGATGTAAAAGATCCTATGATGTTGCACTCCTGAGTGTATCATCCTTTGGATGAGATGTAAAAGATCCTATGATGTTGCACTCCTGAGTGTATCATCCTTTGGATGAGATGTAAAAGATCCTATGATGTTCCACTCCTGAGTGTATCATCCTTTGGATGAGATGTAAAATATCCTATGATATTGCACTCTTTAGTGTATCATCCTTTGCATGAGATGTAAAAGATCCTATGATGTTGCACTCCTGAGTGTATCATCCTTTGCATGAGATGTAAAAGATCCTATGATGTTGCACTCCTGAGTGTATCATCCTTTGGATGAGATGTAAAAGATCCTATGATGTTGCACTCCTGAGTGTATCATCCTTTGGATGAGATGTAAAATATCCTATGGTATTGCACTCCTGAGTGTATCATCCTTTGCATGAGATGTAAAAGATCCTGTGCCATCTATCAAAAAGAGGAGGGGAAGTTCCTTGATGCCTTCTCCTAGAAGTATAAGTATCACCTTGGGTTCCCCTCAGGTTAGTGGGATTAACCCATTCAACAATGGATAAATAAATACATTAATATGTTTCTACAGAAATCACTGCAATCTTTTTAAGGAACTCAGTTGGATAATGTTGCACTGGATATAACAAAATGTTTTTTGACTTTGAGTAGTATATGGTAACTGTGCCACTTTAAACTGTAAGTTTCACTCTTTAGGAGGTGCAAGTGAGGCTAAGCAATTGTAAACCCTTAAAGCAAAAACTGAGACTTCTAATCCAGCAGGAGAAAGCCAGCTAATTCCTGTCACTCTTGTTTAATGGCATATAAATCTGTTTAAGCATCTTTTTCTTAATTTTATTTACTAGAAATTGTGAAATTATGAGGCGCGCTAGAAAACATTTATGTCTTTGTACCGTGTGTGGTTAACCAACCTGCCTATTTCTGCTGACTTGGTTTTAACCTTTAACTACTTGTCTATTTGCCATAGTTCAGTGAGGCAAAAAATAAGCAGGCATTTAGCACTTTTGTCAAAAGTAGTCAAAGCAGCACATGACAGGATAACAGCAGGATGTTTTGTTAAACTGCATACATTGCCATATTTGCAGTTTACAAACAATGGAATTTTGAAAGTTTCCTTATTGTGCAATATATAAAGTCTTCCTGGCTTTAAGAAGTTGTTGTCTGCACTAAATGATGGGATCCTTATGTATTTTGTTAAGGGGAGAGTTGTCAAAACCATTTCAGAAAACTAAGTAATGAAATTGTTAGAGCTATATTGCAATTGTTTATTGATTAATCGATTGACTGACTTGAAAACTCAGTTGCCTACTGGGGCTAGGCTAATTTTCAGTAGAGGCCTAGGGAGAAACAGGAAAAATTCTATTCAACCCTTTATAATAGCAAATATCCCACAGAGTTAAGGTAGCTAGTCCTTGAATTTCAGATAAAAACATTTTTCTATAAGCCTGTTTACTAAGCAGTAGGACACGACTGAGGTATTCGAAAAACAAGAAGCAGAGATCTTATTATTCCTGATAAGAGCATCTGTCCTTCTATCTGATGAAATCTGACATAAAGACTAACAGCTACATGCTTGTTCAGGAAAGAGCACCCTTTTAAACCTCTCATCAAGGCCTGCTATGTTTAGAAAAACAAAACAAAACATGCAGCTTAGTCGAATATTTCCAAACACACCACTAGTAAAAGTTAATTACTTCCATCTTATAGTTCTGAATGTAAAGGTCATGTAAATCTATGAAAAGAGTTTAGTAATTCTTTACTGCTGCATGCAGTTTTGGACTAAAGTTCAAGTTGCTACTTAAATTGATACAGAATTCCTGGTATTTACTGATGAACTGAACAGGAATCTGATTGTTTCCTGCTGTTACACTCCAATCTGTTACCAGCACAGTGCAACACCATGGCTCTATTAAGATTCATTTCATCTTCCTTAGCTGGTATGCAAACAATCATATCTATCACATTTATCAAATGCCATAATGATCAAAAATGACTATATCAATTCCTGGTGTTTACTGATGAACTGAACAGGAATCTGATTGTTTCCTGCTGTTACACTCCAATCTGTTACCAGCACAGTGCAACA
The DNA here is from genome assembly GCF_019279795.1 of Protopterus annectens. NCBI lineage: Eukaryota > Metazoa > Chordata > Ceratodontiformes > Protopteridae > Protopterus > Protopterus annectens. The sequence goes on from NC_056731.1 coordinate 386,989,537, forward strand.
CCATGGCTCTATTAAGATTCATTTCATCTTCCTTAGCTGTTACGCAAACAATCATATCTATCACATTTATCAAGTGCCAAAATGATCAAAAATGACTATATACAAAAAATAATTGGTTTGCAAAAAAGCAACTCCCTGCACCCCCTAATGTAGAGATTCTGTACCCTACATACCTCTGACCTCTGAGTATACTGAGTTTCCACATGCTTGGAAAAAAGGGAAAGAGTGTACAACAAAAATGAAACTCACAATTCTCTCTAGTCTTACTCCCATGATTAAAAACAAAACCACTAAATCTGCAATAACCCAGTTCTGACATACTAAAAGGAACGACAGCATGCATATTTTGTGACATGATAACAAGTCACATGACTAACAATAGGCAAGTTGTGCGATTGACAGTAGTGTTCCTGCAGTGCACAGTGGAGTGTGTAGTATGGAACACGGTGAATGTATGTATGTATGTAGTGAGGTACAGATCATGTATCTTTGCACCTATCTGCCCAGCAAGATGTATTTAGCTTTTTTGAAAGGATGTGCACTAAATAACCTGGGAGAATAAAACCTAACCACAGATGCAGACATGTTTGAGCTCTACACATGTCACAAATGCAAGAAAAACTCTGATACTGACTAAAACTATTCTTTCTCCACTTCACAAATGTGGCCTAGGTACAAAGAAAAAACATTGGTTTCTACAACTGGCTAAATAACTGGTGTCATTAGAGAGGGATCATGTCAGCATGAAACAAAATGTTTGATAGTCCTGCTTGCTTTTCAAGGGATGTTTGCACCTCTTGTCCAAAGGCTTCAACATACTAGCTAAAGCCCTTGCTGCCCCATAATGCATTTTTTAAGTAAATGTTCAGTTAATGAACTCTATATAACCCCCGATGTCAACTTTGTACATCTGACAAACATCTTGTTGACATTTACAAACCGTCAAAGAATATTGGTAAGTCCCTATATAAATACTCTGTAGCTCACACCTGGAAGTCCCTTCCACTTAAAATAAGAAGTATCCCCTATAAGTTCCATTTCAAACTACAGCTCAAACACTGCCTTCTTAAGACCTGGTCCTGCCCTTGCCAAGCTCCAACCTGATCTCTAACTGATTTCTTCCTAAATTCTACTTTTGATTATTTTAAGTTTTTTTCTTTTTATCCACCTTTCTTGTTTGCTCTTTTAACACTCCAGTTTATAGTTTATTTATAATCAGGTTCTTGTAAATATTTCTACTCAGGCTTTATCCTGCTGCTATTGTATTGGATTTTTTGAAACATATATATATAAATATTTTGTCTTTGTTTATTTCATTTTATGTAAATGTTTCTTATCAATATTACTATTGTAATTTTTAGTCTTTGTATTAATTACTGCTTTTTTGGAATGTGTGTAATTTTAAGTGGAGCTTTTCTCCTCTGGTCTCCAATGAAAATGGGTCTTTGGCTCAGTTGGACCAACCCAATTAACAAATGACAATAAATAAATAAATAAATAAAATAATGAACATTTCAAAGAAGCAAATGTATCAATAAACAAGATCAAACTAAGGTGTCTCTGCTCAGAAGTCTAAACAAGTTATCTGACCTTGAAGCACCCCTGCATTGCATTTGTTATGACTATATATGTGTAATGACTGAAACATGGTTTTAAAGCTGAGAAATACCTCTGCCCTTACCTGAGTTAAGCGCATACCAGGCCTTTAGATTCAATGACATCTGTGGTAGCATATCCATATTTGTCAGAGACCATATCATCTCTATATCACCTCCAGACAGATTCCCAGAGACATACAAATGGAACTTATCAAACTCCTAATCATCTGCTACATGGCATCTTCCATGACCTCAGACATTCATGTCAGGTTCCTAAATGTCATAGATGAATTCCCCCATAAATACAACTCCATCATTCTCGGAGACATTAACTACCCCTCAATTGGATGGAACACCTACACCTCCAAAGTAAGAAATGCACAAAATTATTAAATAAAAACTCAAGAGGTCAGACCGCACAAAAGTGTTAAATGTAAAACCCAAGAGACCAGATTGTTATTATTCCATCTAAAGCACAAAATATTCTTGACCTGGTACTTAAAAATGTAGTGTCATCATGCCTGCCTCCTCTAGTAACTAACTCTCAGTTTAAGTCAGACCATACTTGTAACCTTTTCCCCAACCTATCTAAACCAACTGAAACCAACATATCAGAATGCAGAGTTCAAGCAGACAAATCTCCTCATAGTCTATAACAAAATCTCAAAATTCACTTATTACAACATCATCCCAGATACTGCCTCATCAGATATGCAAAGGAGTTTATATTCATACAAATATATGTATAGAATTGGCAGTCCTGCCTAGATCCAATACAAAGGGAAATTTAAAAGTAAATTACCCTGATGGTCCACTAACGTGAATAAAATCTAACAGACAAGAAAAAATCTCATTACAGTATGCAACAGATCTAAAGACTAACTAGTCAAAAAATATTAAGAATTTGTATAATAATTAAAAAATTCTATTAGAGTTGCAAAGGCAGCCCATGAACTCAGACTGGCATCTGAATACCTCTCAACTGTCCAGATTTTTGCAGAATGTCCAGATTTTTGTCTCATATTTTCAGTCTTTTCTTCATAACATTTTATTTTTCTGGCAATCCTAGGCAAATCAATGAGGACTGAAGTCAGAAAATATTGACAGACATTTGAGTTTCAGATTTAATACCCTTTAGAAAATTCATGCTAATGCAAAACATGTTATTCTATCAACTTTCTACATTTGTAAGAGCAATATTTAAAAATTGTCCCTATTTCTGGGCCTTTGTCCCCCAATTATTTATGGCTTTGTCCAGATTTCTTGCTGTAAGAGGTTAAGCTCTATGAATATAAGCAGGGGTGTCTTACTGGACTCACAGTTGGAACTGTTTTTATTGGTTATTTACTTCTCTGACCTACAGACTAAAAATTAAGACATACAGCTAATCAGAATGCTACAAACTGGGAGTCAATGTCAAACCTCTCTGACACAAAAGCCCAGCACCTAGGAATTTACTCTTATAAATGCTTGATATAATAAAAAAGTGGGCTTAAATTAAATGCTGCACCATCTCATTTGCAGACAAACCATCTCCCAGCATACAGCATTGACAATACCCACTTCAAAAAGAAAATGTATTTATCACTTATTGACATCTGATTACTGGGAAGGTCCAAGTGGGTAGGAGCATTTTTCAGTGGATGCCTAGGGAGAAAAACTCCCAAGTATTACAAACATTTTAGGAGTAACAATTTTACAATCTTTAAAAATTTTACTTTTATTTAACATTTGTTTACCGGGAAAGTCCAACTGTTGGGAGGATGGCCTAATGGTTAAGGTGTTTGCCTTACAAACGCAAGGTACAAGGTTTGAATCTCACAGGGGATAATTGGCTAGGCTTAAAATGGCTCACAAGGGCAGTTAGCCTAGCATTAATCTATGAATCTATGATTCTATGAATCTATGGAATGAAGCCAATTTTCAGCAGAGACCCAGGGTGAAATGCTGTCTTTGAAATGTGGGAGGAAACCAACACGAATGCAGGGAGGACATGCAGACTGTGCACAGAAGGCACTCCAGCTGAGAATCGAACTAGAGAACTGCTTGCTGTAAGGCAACAACGCTACCACTGCATCACTGCACCATCCAAAAATAATACAAAAAAATGACTACAGTTCAAATAATTATACCAAATTAGTCATAATATGAAAACATTGGTTAAGAATAGATACAAGTTATATGATAATGATTTAATATTTAGAGAAATTTTAGCCAGTTTATAGAGAAATTAAAGTTTAAGTTAGTATAATACAAACAGGAATTGCAATATGAAATGAGATAAAAACAGGCCTATGGTATATTTAGAGAGAAAAAGCCAGGGGAGAGAAATTGATAGAAGTAAGGAAGTGAGTGAGGAAAGGCAAGTAATAAGCCATAAGGTATGAATAGGTACTTGTTCACATTTAGGGAGATAGCTTATCCTGATGTTGAGCAAGAGCAGAGCCAGCTTTTGGCTAGGAAGTCTTTCAGAATGGTTTTGAAGGACTGGAGGGAGGGAATTAACCTGATGGATAGAGAGAAGGAGTTCCAGGCCTTAGCAATATGATATGAGTACAGACAATACCCAGTAAATTTGATAAGTCTGTATACAGACAGGATTTTAGGTCACTGGATCATAATGATGACTGGGAACATATTTGTATAGAGTGGTATTTAGTGCTAGACAAGGAAATGGACTCTGGATAATTTTAAAGGTGGTAGAAAGCTGTGTATATGTTAGTTGATGCTGTAGTTCTAAGAGACATTGGAAGCCTGGGCTGATAATTCCCTCATCTTTGATGTTGCCTTGGTATCAAATGACCAAGCCTCCTCAAAACCCAAGGAAAACATTAAAGTGCCACGAAGTCTTAAACACTGTAGGCTAAGTCACCCAAGAAGATGACCTTTCCATCTACACTGCAGCAACCCAGACTCTAGTCTGGGACTTCCCAAGAGAAACAAGGTTCCCAAGTTTGTCTTGTGTTAGAGAACAGTCATAAAGGATAAACTTACATTTCATCCCACAGAATGAACTCCACTAACAGATAAGTCCCCCTTAGAGAAGCACTTGGGAAAGGCCAACACTCTACTGCTGATATTGTTGTTGAGACTATCCTGCTTCAGAAAGAGATCAAGAGTTTTACAGCCACATCTTCCTGGTCTCAAAAAGGAAGAAAGGATGTATTTTGCCCCCATTTTGATCCTCAGTAAGCTCGCATTCAGTGTGTCTACTTCTGCAGAATCACCCTACATGAGTCCACACCCTTGTTCTTTCATTGTACCAGGATGGTTTTGCTAGACATGACAGACATCTTTTTACTCATTGTCATTTGTAGTCCTTACAAGGAAGACATGACATGTGACTATGCTTGCATGCTATTATTGGAGGACTCATACCATAGATATCAATGGACATGATAAGGTTGCAGGCATATGTACAGCAAGACGGCAACTACCTGTCATGTGTAAGTCTTTGTCTGAATTTCACTTTCAGAATAAAGTGTGGCCATGTGGGCTTCTTATCCAGACCTGAAAAGATGCATCCTAAATCCTGTGAAGAATATTGTGAGAAGAGATAGTTCCTGTTATTTTGTCAGAATGTGTATTTCTAGCATTGCAATAAAATTGCTTACTGTAAAATGCATTATTACAATGTGAAACATTATAAAATCTGCAAGTTTTAATTTCTGCAATAACGTGGAAAATTTACTTGCACTGGCTGAGAATGAGGACTGATTTCTAAAATCTCATTTATAAGGAAGAAATACCACAGTCCTAGCACCTGAAATGGCTTCAATCATCTCCTTATAACAACTTCAAGCTTTATGGCCACGAAACTAGAAATGTGAAGTAGGGAAAGTGTGGTAGCACACAAACCCACACCTGAAACTGGGAATAGTAAAAGCAACTAGTACAGCTGCAGCAGACCTCTGAAACACCACAGACTTTAACAAACATGTCTGACTCCCCAACACATATGCAGTTGCTCAAAGCAGTGTAAGGAAGCACATACACAGAGAACCATCGGTATGGCCAGAGAGGTACACAAAAGAAAGCCAAATGAATGGTACAATAGAGTATACTGTGCCAGCAAAGGCAACAGTATACTGAATGGAAGCAGACAGACACACAGAATACATTACTGTCACTGCAGATTCATAGCCAAGGCTAAGACAGTCCCAGGCCATCTGTAACAGCAACATACAGAGGACCTTTAACGCGGTATAGACAGAAGCATGGAATATGTCAAAAAAACACAGTGTACCTATAAGGCACAATATACACAACAACACAGGAGGCTATGGGGCATAAAGGGGTGAATAGGTGGTAGGGTTGGATAGAGGGGAACACAGCCTCAGAACAGAAAAGGACAGGGGCCAGGAGCTGAGGACAGGCCCAAGTTCAGAAGGCAACTCTGGGCAGGACAACACGTCCTATTCTAGACAGTTATATAGCAGGCCACCACAGCACAGTCAAATAAAAGTGCAGTAGCCCCCCCAACACACACATACAGCATACAAGTGGCCAGGAAAGGCACAATAAGTTTCACACAGCCATTGTATACATCCCCCCAAAAAAATAGTATGCAAGCATACTCACTCACTGCACCTACAATGGACATAAGAGTGCATGGCATATGTACAGCAAAGAAACCACCAAAAAAAAAAATAATAATAAAATATCAACTTGACCACGCTGTAAACACCGCTTTATTAAAAGGACTTAGTGCCTCAGCCAAAAGCCTTCCAAGAGTAAAAAACACATGACATACAGTCATTTAAATACTAAATTTACTCCAATTAAACAATCATTCAATTAAAGTACATATTTCCAATTACATTCTTTGTTAAAACCAAACGGTTCCAAAGTATTATATTTTAAAATAAATAAAGTTTCCTTTTGTAATAATTTAATCTTAATATCAACACATTCACCTACAAATAAATTAACGTTTTCCAGCACACATCCCTTTAAACAGTCTGGGTTAGCATCATGAAATTGTATAAAATGTGCTCCCAAGGGACTATCTAATTTTTTATTTTTGATGTCTTTAATGTATTCTTGAAAACGCATTTTAAAAGGCTGAACTGTCTTCCCAATATTAAATAAACCACAAGTGCATTTTAATGCATATATTACTTCTTCAGTATTACATGTATAACTTCCATTTAAATAAAACCTAGTACCATTAATCTCAGGAAAAGATCTAACTATATATTTGCAAAAGGAAAATTTATTATAAGCAACAGTGCCCATGTATAGAGAAACATCACTGCCTAAAGATGCCTTTAGTGGTAAAAAATAATTATTTGCCACCATATCAGCCAAATTTCTACCTCTCTTACAGGAAATGTTAATGTAATCCTGTAATAGGCTCACTAGATTTTATCCCTAAATAGCATAGGTCAGTGTTGCTTAACTTCTTTAACTATATGTTCAGTCAGAACATTATCTGTTGTAAGAAAATACACTTCTTTTTTATTACTATTCCTATTATACTGTTTCCTGACTCCACCGATTTCAGAAAACAAAGAACATGTATTTTTACTAATAGTAGAAGTACTAAGTCGCTTTTCCAACACTTTTAACTTAGATTCAGTCGCTATTTTCAATCATATCCCCTTTTAATAAACATATCCACCGTGTTTTGCATTTCCTTCTCAAAAACATTATCTAGGCTACACAGCCTATTAATTCGTAAAAACTCTTTATATGGAAATGCGGACATTAAATGTGGGGGATGCGCTTGTGCCATTTAGGAACAAGATGCCACTATTCTTTTTTCTATGCATGGCTGTAAAAGGACCTTTTTCCTATATCCCCTAATGAATCAATATCAAGGAAAGTTACCTGTTTTCCTATTTGTATTCCATCAAATTCCAGGCCAAAATTATTCACCTGTATATCTTGTATAAAAGGCTGAGCTTCAGAGATATCACCATCACATAAAAAAATTAGATCATCAATAAATCTAAAATAGTTGAATTGACATACATGGGGGCAAAAGCTGGCCCCATAGCCATGCCCTGTAACCGGTAAAAAAAATCTCTCCATTAAAAACAAAATATTTGTTTTGAAGACAAAAAAACAACTAATTCTATAAGATAATGTGCCAAAGGAGTATCACCTAAAAATAAAATGAGGCTTAAACTCCTATATTATGTTTTATATTGGTATACAAACTTTTTACATCTAACCTCAGCCAATACATGGTATATGTACAGCAACATGGCAACTACTTATCATTTGTAAGTAGCATATTGTATAGGAGAATGGGTACACACTCAGTAGGGGAACATCACAGCATGTGGGTACACACTAAGTAGGGGAACATCACAGCATGTGGGTACACACTCAGTAGGGGAACATCACAGCATGTGGGTACACACTCAGTAGGGGAACATCACAGCATGTGGGTACACACTCAGTAGGAGAACATCACAGCATGTGGGTACACACTCAGTAGGGGAACATCACAGCATGTGGGTACACACTCAGTAGGGGAACATCACAGCATGTGGGTACACACTAAGTAGGGGAACATCACAGCATGTGGGTACACACTCAGTAGGGGAACATCACAGCATGTGGGTACACACTCAGTAGGGGAACATCACAACATGTGGGTACACGCTCAGTAGGGGAACATCACAGCATGAGGGTACACACTCAGTAGGGGAACATCACAGCATGTGGGTACACACTCAGTAGGGGAACATCACAGCATGTGGGTACACACTCAGTAGGGGAACATCACAGCATGTGGGTACACACTCAGTAGGGGAACATCACAGCATGTGAGTACACACTCAGTAGGGGAACATCACAGCATGCAGACCAGAAATGTATTCCAAACAACTAAAGAACACAAAATATAGGCATGATATGGAGGCATCCTGCAGTGTAAATGCGAGAAACAATACTGTAGTGGTACAACAAGGTAGAAACTGCATGACACAGGATGTGGGGCCTCTGCTGGGAAAGGGTGGCACCATAAAGCTGGAGGAATCCAGCTGTGGGCACAACAACAGCACTATGGACTACTAAGATCCTGAACTAAGGATATCAGCAGATGTGTTTGTTGTGCCAGTCAGGGCAAACGGCCATATATGCAGCTACATCCCAAATCAGAAAGGAGCAAAATGCTTTCACATATATGGGGACATCTACCGCAAATGAAAGATACTAGTGTTGCTTTAGGAGGAATACTAAGCATTGTAATGGCAGAGTCATCACACAGTCAGAGGTGGAGAGTAAGGAACTGGCACAATCCACAGGGCACCACCATAGGACAGATCCTGCAGAGGTGGCATGTGACGATGTCTTTGGGGAAATTCATCACTGAAGTATACAGATTTCAGACAAACCCTGCAATGTTTACAGGAAACACTACACACTACAAAAATGCTTCTGACAATGCTGTGCACACACTACCAACCACAAAATCCCCTTTATTGGTTGTAACCAAAGAAAGGAGGAAACAGGTGTAACATCCTTGGGATAATACTGAAGCAGTCAAAGACTAATCCTTGCATGTTCTCACTTAGGAAAATACATTAAGTACTGCAGGATGCTGCTAACAGCATATCTGTGATTGCAACAGCATAGAATTTCTAGGACATGGCATGCTTGGACCTCCTTGAGATGGATGGCACATTGCCCACATCCCTCCAAGTATCCTGACAATAATACTCCATATATGATTACATCAGATATGGTCACTCCTGCCTCTATGCATGGCACTGATCTCTCAAAAAGCCAACCCACTTGCAACCATCTTCATCATAACCATCACCAAACCCCTTTTTCTGGATTTTCTACAGGGACCAGGTTGTCACATCAGCTGTTATCTCTCTCGATTCAGTGCCACTCTCCTACCTTCTTCAACAGTCATACCTTCTCCCATGCAATTCATCCATCTCTTTGCTGAATGCCCTTGCTTCTTCTTGTCTTCATCTTGTCTCTACCAAATCTTTTTCACCAAATTGCCTTCTGTTTTTCTGCACATCCAAACTACTGTAATCTGTTCTCTTGGGCCTTCTCTGTAATTGGAGCTACTTCAGATTATGTTATGATGCCCTCATTTCTGCATGTGTCCCACAGTGTGCATCCTATCACCCATTTCAGGCACTTCATCTTGAACACCTCTAGCTTCCTTGGTTGCTCTGCCTTCACTGTTCAGTTTTCTGTACTGTACAGTAGTAGTGGTCACACCACTGTTTTATTTACATTACATTTCTGCATATTTAGCATTCTTTTGTCATACACTACCTATGACATTCTGTGCCAGTTTGTTGTAGCCACCTCGTTCTGACTTCCCTTCTCCTCATCTACCCTGCCAGATACATGAATCTGTTAACCTGTTCTACTATTTCCCTTCTATCTCATTTTTTAAGATATTTCTGATTTTTCCCCATTAGCTGTCATGGCAGCTGTCATCTGCACTCAGTTTCATACTGTGTGCCTTCAGTTTTGCATTCCATTCCAATCATCTGCTGAACTTGTTGTTCAGATTCTGCTTATAATGACACATCGTCTACATACAGCAGCTTTGTTGGTGAGACCCCTCTGACCTGTTTGCCAGTGTAATCCAACACCAGTAAGAGAAAAGCGGAATCAGAGGTGAACCCTGATGCAGAAACATTCACACTGGAAACCCTTTTGTGAGTCTAAACAGTGTTTGTATAGGGTTCCAATTAGATTGTCGAAACTCCGTTTACGCGAATACGAAATCATCAAAACGTATTGTGCGAAATACGTAATCGAACGTGCAAAACCACAAAATTCGAAATGTCGAAGTGTTTTGGTTGGCCTGTCTGTGGTATAGCCCTGTAAGGTAAGTGTGCGATAGTTATGGACCTTAGGGTTAGGGTGCGGGTTAAGGTAAGTGCATAGATAGGTAATATGTGTAATATTTAGTGTAGTGTTAGAAGTAGGGTTTTGTTAACTGTATTTATGTGTATTATTTATTTTGTTTGGTTATATCTCCATTGGGGAAGTGTGCGGTAGTTATGGACCTTAGGGTTAGGGAGGGGTTAAGGATATAGGTTCATATGTTGGTACTAGGCTATCTGCCCGAAGGCATTTATAAGCCTAGCTGGAATGTGTTGGCTTTCGCCGCCCCCTTAAATTAGTTCCCTGTGCCTCTGTCCAGCACAGCCACTGAAGTGAGCCCCAAGGTAAACTTTTGGTTTCCCATCCACTCGTCAAGGTTTCTTTTGAAGAGTGTTAGTGAGGAGCTGTGCCTAATGTAGATTGGGATCTTGTTCCAAAGCATGGGAAGTCTCTGGGACAGGATTCTATCCCTTTAGCACGTCCTATTTATTGTTGTGGTGAGGTTTAGATCCCTAGAGCGTGTGGCTCCAGGGGATAAGGTTTTCTTTAGGTGGAGCATGTCCATCAATTCTGGGTTGGACATGGCCTTGTATGTCAGGCAGAGATCACCTCTGAGTAGGTGGTATGCAACCAAGTACAACTGGAGTTTCTTCAGTCGAGCTGCATAGGGCATCTGTTTGAGGCCAGTGATCTTCTTGGTGAGGTACTTCTGTGGTCTTTCCAGCTGTTGCAGGTGTCTTGTAAGGTACATCTCAAATGGGGCGTTTATGATGGGTCTGATGAGTGATGAGTAGAGGGACACAATGACCTCTTTTGATTTGGATGTGAACCCTTTTGTGATTAGGTGGGCCACATAGAAGGATTTTCTAACCACTTTGGCAATGTGATTATCAAAGGTGAGATTACTATCTACTTGGGTCCCCAGATCCCTTATTACGTCTTCCATATTTAGGGGATTACCACCTATGTGGTAGTTTGTGGGTACTTTGTTTTTTCCAAAGGGGATGACTATGCACTTTTTGGCACCAAGTATCTGTCTCAGTGAGTCCCTTTTGGAGGATGTCTGTGTCAGCCAGAAAGTCAATTATAGCCCCTAGTTTGCAGTTGTCTGCGAACCTAGTCAGCCATAGTCCTCCTGTGCTTGCCTGTACCTCTGAGAAGTATATGCCGAACAGGAGGGGTCCTAGGACTGAGCCCTAGGGAACGCCACTTGTAACTGGTTTAGAGTCGGACCTAGCTCCGCCAACTCTCACCATGTGGGTTCTGTCGTGAGCCAGTTGGCAACCCATCTTGTGAGTAGGGTTTATGTTTAGGCTGGTGAGCTTGCCTGTAATACCAGAATGGGGAATGGTGTAGAAGGCCTTAGCGAGGTCTAGGTAGGCTGTGTGTACCACTTTTCCCTCATCTGTAGCCTTGGTAACTGTCTCAAAGAAGTCCACCAGGTTTAGGAGGCATGATTTGCCCTTAAAGCCAAACTGGGTAGGGTCCAGTGTTTGGAGGTTCTCAGTGTCTCTGTTAATGAGTTCCATGATGATGAGCTCCATAGCCTTGCAGACCAAGCTAGTCAGGCTTATAGGGCGATAGTTCCTGGGGTCTGTTGTGGCTCCACTTTTATGAAGCAGAATAGCCGTTGCTGTGCGCCACTCTATGTGTATGGGTATGTAGCCTGTGGAGAGGCTGAGATTGAATAGTGTGTTTAGGTGAGGGGTTAGTTCGTCTTTGAGCTCATGTAGGACACAGCCTGGGACACCGTCCGGTTCCATTGATGCTGTGTTTTTGGCTTTGGAGAGGGCTGTTTTAACCTGAGTGTCTGTGATTTCAGGGACTCTACATTCTTCTGGTACAATATCATATCAATTTTATATAAAATAAATAAAAATACAATTTATAACAAATAACAAAAAAAGAGTATTATTAATTACAAAAACAAACAATCTAATCAATTAACAAAAACAAAACTACAATCAGATAAATTGAATTAAAGAAAAATTTGTAAATTGAAACAAATAAATGTTTTATTTTTGTAATGTGTTTCTATTTAAAGTGCGTTGTTTTCATAATGTTCTCATATTAATTATTAATTTTTTAATTCATTTAAATTCATTGAAACAAGGAGGTGTATTGATATCTGGGTATAATTTTATTATATTTTTCTAGCCACAACTCCTAGCATAGACTAGGATGAACCATAATCTTTTGACACATTGAGGTACAGGTGTGAAATATAATAGAGACTTAGATATAATAAAAACTTCAAAAAGAGCCTGTAAAAAGATTAATGCCAATTTATTAATTCTTTCAGTATTCTTTAAAGTCATAAAACATATGAGCCTTAGTCAGAGCCCATTCATATAATTTCTCTCTACATCTTAGATTATTTTATTTATAAATTTATTTCATCATCAAAGGTGTATAAAAAGATCTATGTAAAAATTTCCATGTATAAAGTCTCCAGACAATGGAAGATGTAGTTCTATAAGCAGATTCCAATTATGGTTATGGGCCCTTTTGGTGGTGACGTTTGCGCTGAACCTGTCTGCCAGGTTGTTGGAGATATCGGTTGGTTCAGTGTATTTTCTTCCATTCTGCACTAAGTCCGAGCAGCTATGAGCATTGCCACTTAGATTCTTGACATAGCTAAAAAATGCCTTGTGGTTATCTTTGGAGTCCTTGGCAATTTGTCGTTCAAAGCTCGCCTTGGATGATTTTATGCAGGATCGTATTTTCTTGCTGATACTGATCAGGGATGTCTTCCCTTCTTGGGATTGTACTCTTTTCTGTACTAGTTTCCTCCTTCTATTGTACAGTTTGTTTATGGCAGGAGTCCACCAGACTAGTTTCCTTTTCTTGGAGGAGTGAGTCTTGGTTTTGCTTGGGATGGCACGATCCATGCATTCTTGTAGCTGGTCATAGAATGCATTAGTAAAGGATTTTGCAGCTTGGACAGTGTTATCCTTCAGCATGGGGGCTTTGAAACTTTCCACCTCGGTCTTAAGTAACGTGAAGTTTGCTTTTGAAGTTTTTCACAGTGGTTTTCTTGTCCGGAGGTGGGGGCGGAATATGGATATCCAAAGTGATTTGTTTATGGTCAGATCTAACCAGCGAGGGGGTGACCTCTGGTGTGGAACACCAGTCACCCATGTTGGTGATGACCAGGTCCAATATGTTGTCACCTCTGGTGGGAGGTTAAATCAGGGCATTTGAGTTTATAAATTCTAGGAAAAACTGGGCAAGGGAGTTAGTACTTGAGTAATTCTCCCAGTTAACTTTTGGGTAATTGAAATCACCCAATATTAGGGTGTTTGGTAGGACCTTTATTTTTCCCAGTGTTTCCAGAAAAGCAGAATGGGGGTCCTGGGACATGGTGGGTGATCTGTAGCAAGCTACAATTTGAATTGCAGTTTTGCCCATTGTTAGTTGTGCCACTAACCTGGAGGTGTAGGTATCCTTGATGAATATGGATACGCCCCCACCTTTTGTATTTCGGTTTGGGTTCTGTGGCCGAAATGTATGGTATGAGTTGTATCTTGGTAGTTCTGGGGTGCTCTCTTGAGCCTTAAACCCGGTTTCTGTTACTGCACATATATCAATTTTTTCCATACTGAGGAGTGCCACAAGTGCATTCATTTTGAGGTTTAGACTTCTGGCATTGAGTAGCATTACCCTCAGATTTTTGTTACTTGTGCTATTTACATAGCACAAGTAGATAGTGCATAGATAGATGTGTATGTGGGGTTTAGTTGTGTAGTGTTATAAGTTGAGTTTTGGTGCTTTATTTTAGTGTTGGAAGTAGGGTTTGGTTAGTGTATTATGTATGTGGATTATTTATTTTGTTTGGGAAGGTAGTATGTAGCGGGTGGTGGGGTTGGCCGACTATGAATGTTCAATATTTTAAATTTTGCGGTTTAGTGCGTTCCGTATTTTCGCAGTTTGAGTAATATGTGTTGATGTTTTGGTATTCGATGTAATGAATTTTCATTGATTTAATATAGACCCATTTCTATATATGTATCATTGGGTCCCTGTACATAGCTTGCATTAATTTTACAAGTGTTTCCAGGACTTCAAACCACCTACAATATGCCCTTGAGATGGAAGTCATAGCAGTAAAACACCTAACCCTGTGATTGTCATACATTGTGAGAAATTTTAAAATGGCAGTGCTGAGTAAAATAAGTGACACTTCCTTAACACAAAACCTTGTCACCACAATAAACAGGACATGCTGGAGGGATAGATTCCTGTCCCAGGGACTTCCTATACTGTGGAACAAGCTACCCATCTATGTCAAGTAAAGCTCCTCATTAGCACACTTCAAAAAAAATCTTGATGAGTGGATGGGAAATAGGAAATATACCCCGGGGATCATTTCTGTGGCTCTGCTCGACAGGGGCACAGGAAAATAACTTTCTTGGGTGGTGTAAGCCAGGGAACCTTGTTGGCTAGGCTTACTTAGGCCCTTGGGCCAATAGCCTAGTACCTACCTATGAACCTATGAACAAGCCATAATGGGTGTCGATTCCATTTGTCTCAGTGTATATTTTGACTGGCACAGTGCATGTACACCACTGGATTTGCAATGGATTGAAGGAGCTGCTGGCATTGCTCCACCCCCCAGTGGACATCCTAGAGATAACTACAGGTCTTAAAGCATAACTGCATCATAAGACAGCACCAAGTGTAAAGCATTTGATGAAAACTTTATATCTGGATGGTCTCAATGGGAGGGAACAAGAGCATCTCAGACAGCAGAAATACCACCATGATTTACACCGTCCTTATGGTTGATCAGTGCTAGAATGTTATGGACTCTGACACAGTACTTGTGATCACTGATGGGACACAGTGCTCTGTCCATCACAGCTGTACTATGCACAGTGAAGCTTAATAGGATAGGGTAACCAACCCATGGAACACATTCTTGCAAAATGAGCCAGAATCACCAATAGATATGAAATTTATAACCTGGAAAGAGGGAACAGATAACATCATAACCAACTTTGCCTCATATCGTGATATTGAATCCATCAAGGCCAGATTGAAAGACCTCTCAGTCTAGCCATTGACTACATCCCATTGTAACTACATAGACTGGCTGACCACCCATATATAATGTTGAGGATGTTTACCTGTAGTGATTCTTCTGCTGTACCAAACATATCCATGGAGTCTAGATATATGGACCGATATCTGTCCACTGTCAGTGTGGAATATATCCAGGCCAAAACATTAAAGACCCAGGAGTAAGTTTCTGTCCCCCATAAGCTGGTGGCTATTTTCTTCATTCGGAAGTTTCAAGTTGCTTGCTTCTCTGTAGCTATATGGTCACCTTCTACAGGCCCAGTCACACTCCCTTGAACACCTCCCCTGTGGTTACTGTCTGCCTATGAAGGAACTAAACCCACTGTGGCTTGTGCCAGATGAGGTGGTTGAAATACACAATGAGTGAGAGCATGGAAACCCAAAAATTTTCCATGGCCTGCGTTGTATGAAAATGGCACTATTATATAATATGGTAATGAACAATGTTATTAAAATGAGAGGAAAAATCTGGGACAGATCCTGAGATAATCAGAGATACTTAAAATATTATCACTCTTAATATGAGGCCTGTGAATTATTATACATTTTCTAAAGTAAAACACAACCACTTCTAATTAATGCTAAGTATAATACACCACATTTTCTCATAAATACACAAATTTTGGGAGGGATTAATAGAGGCAGAGCTAAAATCTGACCCAAAATCAGGGATAATTGAGTGTATGGTCACATGCCTTCATATCCTTACTATCTTGTGGGTACAGCACACATGCACAGTCATGCATGCATTATTCCACATTCCCATCCCCACTCATGTTACACCTCACTCTCACTATCACAGTACCAATATTTACCTTCCATATTTGCAGCAAGTAAGCAAAAACAAAATGCATATTCTTATACACTGAGGTTTTGCACTGTTGGTCCCAAAATGACTGCACATTCCACACTGTGCCATGGTCTTCAAAATGCACTGCCCCTGACCTCCTCAGTCACATGGCCGCTGCTATCGTCTGCAACCTCACAGTCCTAATCTTTGCACTGGAACACTGTTGCATTTTGTTTTCTTCTTGTTTTTCAGACTTTTGACGCACATTTCTTAAATGGTGCACTTGGCTCAAGTCTCAATATTACTTTCACACAATCCATTATTTCACTTTCATTCTTTACGCTTACAGCAAGAACCCCTGGCAATCCTATTTATTTGTAAAACAATTTAAAGGTGTCTATTAAAGTGAGGACATCACTTGGATGAAACTGTGTTTAATAAGGAAAATGACAGTAGACACTGGGTCTGTGGAGAGCTGTAATTATCAAACTGGCTGAAAGTGAGAAGTAAGACAGGAAAGTGGTAAACAACAGTAAATACAGTAAAGCGAATATAAGATGTATAAAATTAATTGGGAAGGTGACAAACCGTGAAAGGGGTGTAAGGCATAAGAAAGCTAACTCTGCACATTACCTAGAAATTTTCAGTTACTACATTCTGCTGTTAGAGGAGTATAGGCCAAATAGCTTGTAAGGCACACACCACAAAACGATCACCACAGTGTGTGTCAGTGTAGTTTCAGCGCTTTCACTATACATTTCCTTCGTCTCATTGCTGCAATGAAACGACAGAGGCAGCCCCTTCGACAGTAGGCTTATTGTTCTTCTTGAACATATGCTACTCAAGGTCATATTAACACACAAGGCATGTACTTTAGTCACAGAAACTACTTAGCTACATTATTTTCAAATATGCCATGTGGCAGATTTTGTAAAATCCCGCATAATGTGAAATTTTAAAGATTAGATGTATATACTGCATACATATAAAAGAATGTCAAGAATTCCTTTTCAACACAACTTTAAGAAGTAATGTTTCATGAACACAGTAAGAAAAAGAAAGTATCACATATCAGACATCCATCTTTCTATGCCATAAAATCATTTGCAATTACTGAAATGCTAGCTGATTATATTTTTACTCAAGCAATCAGTCAATATAATTGTAAGGATAGTGCATTGTAAGACCATATTGACAGTAAGATAAGCTCTATGATTTTAAAACATTTTCCATGTCATGGTAAGAAACTTTGCACCCACAGGGCTTGTGCCAGATTTTGGGGGGGGGGGGTTGAAATACACAATGAGCGAGAGCATGGAAACCCCAAAAATTCCATGGCCTGCGTTGTACAAAAATGGCAGTATTATAATATGGTGATGAGCAATGTTATTAAAATGATAGCACTCACAAATTAAAATGAGAATAAACAACATGGCAGAGTGATTCACACACATATAAAAAAACCTGCTGACAGTTGTTAGTTCCAGAATTAATGACTACAGTAAAATTCTGGAGTGATGGTAAATGGACCATGAAATACACACCCTAACACTATCATGACACTACAACAATTTGTGTACTAAGAAACAGTGGCAGCATGATCAGCTGCCTGATGTTGCATATCACGTACAAAAATCCTGAATGTACATAACTGATAGGTTACCACAGTTCCAGGGGACACCGCATGATTTTTTACAGAGGGGTGCAAACCCAGAGCCCCGCCCAATCAGCCATTCCAGTGTCCCATTACTTGGCTATTTATCCCCAGTTGCCATAATCCTGGTTCAAAACTCTTCGAGTATGCATACAGTTTTATGCTTCACTTCTACAATGATTACAAATATTTGGATTTAATTTACAGCTTTTATTTCAAATTTTATAGCACAAACACTGAAAGACATTTGCTAAACAAAATAATGGTCTTACAATGAAAACAGACTTAGCATTAAAACTTCTCCGCCTGTGAAACTCACATTCACTGAAACAGCATTAAAACCCACATTCAAAGAAAATGCATCTGGCCAGTGGCAGGTTAAGTTTACCTTTGGGCTGTTTTCAAATCATAGGTCCTTTGTTCGCCATTTTTAAGCCTATGCAAAAGTTATTTGAGTCACCTTCCTGATTGTATTAATTATAATATGTAATAATTGAATTATACCCCTTGTATAATACAGCACCACTTGAGTGTGTTTTAAATGTATAGTTTTGAACATGTTTCCACTAAGCAATAAAACAAAACATATGAACCAATAATGACAAACTGCCCAATTCAGAACATTTCAACCATAAAATGCCACTCAAACTTCTGTCATTACAATCCACCAATATCAGTCAATATGCACAATCTCTGCAGAAGTAAAAGTTATCTGAATAATTCTACATTAAAGAGATCTGTAACTAATGCAGAAGTTGTTGCTGGGAAACAATTTGTATTTCAGTGTTTCATCTATAAATTCAGTGTCTGCTACCCTTAAAGAATAAATTGCCTATGTTACATTAAAAATGGTAATTTGATATATTGCAACAGGGAATGGGTGGCAAGCTGAAAAACAGGTTCATAGTTACTAGGTATCTCATCCAAAGGAAGACATACTCAAGACTGCACACTCCAACCCATTAAAATATAAATCTACATGCTGTAGGAGTATAACTGACAGCCCTCTACATCAAGATGCAAGTATGCTACCTGCTGTGCTACTAACACTGCTTTAAGATTCTATACCACAATAGTGATATTTGCTAAACAAAACAGTTGCACATTTTAAGCAGAATTAGCATGAGCAGCAGTAAACTTCTCTTCAATTGAGGCTCACAACTCCTTGAAAATAAATTACACACGCACACACAACTCCTTGAAAATAAAGTATACAACTCATTGAAAATAAATTACACACACACACAACTCCTTGAAAATAAATTACACACACACACACAACTCCTTGAAAATAAATTACACACACACACACTTCTACACCTACTTCTTACATCCACACACAGCTATCTATTTCTTAGACACACACACACATCTTAAACACACACATGAAGACACCTACCTCTCACTTGTACCTTTATCTGCAGTACAAATGTCTTCTGGAATTCAAATTCCACATGGGCATGGAAGATGAAGATGTAAACCATCAGTTACACAGACGCAGAAGCATCTGTACAACTGGATGCAAAGGACATTCTTAAAGAAGAACACCCTTAAAAAACAAAATGTATTTTTTTTAAATGAAAACAAAATTATTTTCCCACCCAGCCAGTTCCAGGGGGGTGCAAGTGCACCCCCTCGCACCTGTCTGTGAGTGCCCTTGCATAGTTCTCTTGAATATAATCTAATGAATGATCATGGCTTCCAAAGTCATTGATGCTAGCATTGCTATCCAGTGGTGCAACACAGAGTATAACATGTTTTATTTGCTGCATAAACACCACTGTAAGTGCCTGAATATGAATCCTTATGATGGTCCCCAATAAAAGTGGATGCTTGACGCAGTCTTACCAGGGTGGTGTCTGTACTAGCACAATCCACTTTGGTGAGCACAGCTAGGTGCCATTACATTGACCTGAGTTAATACCAACCTGACTTTCTTAGCCAGTGGGAAGAACAGGTCAGAGCAAGGGCTACCGAGAGGAACTATAAGTACTTGTACTTCTTGACTCTTTACTAAATTGGATGTCTTCTCATATATGACAGTATTGTACATGCTATTCATTATTTCTTTATGTCATTTTTTGTTTTGTAGCTTGGCAGATGATCTTAGATAACAGCTTTCTGTATCACAGGAGAATGGAGAGGTTACCCAGCTGAAGGGAGCATATGCATATTTCTTAACTTAATTTTGAGTATATTCAGTATGTAGCTGCCAGTTTGTCTACACAATGCCAAAGTGCGCCCCGTGCAGGTTTTATTATTTAATTACAGCATTGCTTGTTCTATATTGCAGGTGTACTTAATTCTACATATGTTACATCATAACCTATCTCATTAACTTAACTGATCTAAAAATTGACAGCTGTTGTTATATATGTTACTTTTAAGAGTTAAATGAGGTTACATGCATTAAGTTGGTCCTGCAAAGCATTTCTCTAGTAATAATGCTCGTCACACACCCATAGGTAGGACACCTGACACAAGGCACAGGAATTTTGTGGGCTGACATTTCCTAATGTGAGCTAGGCATATCTGCAAAAAGATCTGTGGCCTGACAAGTGCAGCTGCAGGGAAGTCTGTTCCTGCCCCAAACTATGGTCATTACTGACGCATGATCTTACTGAAATCATAGGCTGCAGACAGTTCAGATGTCACTTCAAATAATAGTTAACTGAACGCTATAGGTGCACAATTCAGAATACAGGCCACATCACCTGACTCCTATAGTTACGACAGTGAATGAGCCCTGTGAGCACCTTGTCTAAGTGCTCATTCTTTAAATAACAGTCAGGGAGTGTGTCTTCATTTGAACCTAGCTAAAGCTGCTGCTCTCTAAGCACTCAAGCTGGAGCGCTTGTCAATATACCTTTTCAAACAGATTCCTTCGGTTTCAGATTATCAGCTCTTTGTTATTTTGGAAAGGATGAGTGCTGCAGAGTAAAGAATGGAAGTTATTCTGTGTGTTTTACATATGTTTTGTACACAAGGGGAGGGTTCTTAACTTGGAGTATCATCTGTCAGAAGCGTAGCTAGTTCAACCAGCTCCCTGGGCCAATACTAAAAACCAGCACCCCACCCCATTAGCTCTTCAAGAGAAGAGGAAAAACAAAATATTTCACTGTAATAAGCCAGTCACAGTGATTGTGTTTATACAGCTATGGTTATGCTCCATTAAACAGGGAAAAAAACACATTAAAAAAAACAGATGTTGCTTTTACTGGCACACCAACCAGGTAGCCAGATGCACGACATGCACACCCCCACGCTGTCAGCCACCCCACTTCTTTCTTTTTTGTGCCCTAAACCCAGCCCTCTTTCAGCTTATTTTATTAAAAATAAATAATGTCTTCTTTGCTACAGCTTATACCTTGCCTGCACAGAGTGCTACAGTGCTCATGTTTTAGTTAAAAAAAAAAATGATTCTTTTTAAACTGTATCAAATTGCTTGCTGCAGATATAGCAATCAGATGCTACAGTTTATACTCTGCCAGCACGGAGCACTACAGCACTCAGATTTTAGTTAAAAAAAAAAATTGCAGCAAACTGGGCCACACACAGAATGCAACAGCACTTAGGTTAGGCTTTTAAAATATGTCTCGTGCCCCGAACATTTTGTGCCTGGGGCCACTACCACTCTCGCCCCACCCAAGCTATGCTACAGACATCTATAATTTAATTATACCTGCAATGTTACTTTACTGTCGTTACTATGTTTAGAACCCAGGTTGAGCCTGCAAATGTTCAAATTTGGTTAGTGCTCCACCCCAGTAAACAAAATAAAATAAATTCATTAATAAATTGCAATAGCTCAGCACATTGAACAGCACAGCTGGATGGCACATGTTTGTGTGTTGAAGAGGGAGGGAGAAGTGTGTTTTTCTGGGATAGTCATTTCCTGTGGTATATGCATATTTTAATTTTTTGTGGGTGCTGGTTTGTGGTTTACTTTGCTGTTAAGTATTGGGCCAGTATTCTTTTATTGCATATGAAAGTTTAAGTCGATGGTCTGATTACATCTATCACCCTATGTAGCTCTAGTTACTGATTTCATTTTATATATATATATATATATATATATATATATATATATATATAGAGAGAGAGAGAGAGAGAAGAGAGATATAAATATATATATATATATATATATATATATATATATATATACACACACACACACATATATATAGATATATATATATATATATATAGATATGTATATATATATATATATATATATATATATATATATATATTTATACAGTGCTGTGTAATTAAGCAAGTCACCATTTTGGTCAGCCATAGGGCTCTTTTCTACTTGAGTGTTGGCCTACTTCCCCTGTAACTAAAGTACACTGACTCTTACATTTGTCTCTCTAACCCTAATTTTTACAGGTATAATTTATACCTTTATGGCTTTCTAACACTCAAGACACAGATTACTGCTGAAAGTTTTACTTACTTGTCTGACATTTGCACAAGTAACCCTTGTAATAATCCTCAGAATTGTATACTGTTGGTCTGTCTTTCCTGCTAAACATAAATAAAATTAAAGTGCTGAATGCAAATAACATTACAGTGCTGAGTGCAGATTGGAGGCCCTTACATTCAACTTACCTCTGGTGTGGTGTCAGTCAATCAAGGTATTCCTCTAACCACTCCTACTACCCCCCCTCCTTTCCTCATACAGGTTAAACTGCTACAACTTAGTACAGACATTGGTTCATCCCTGCTCCTCTTGCCCTCGCTTCGCTCGGGCTTGCTTCGCACACCTCCCTCCCACCCCTGGTGCTGCTACATTTATTGGTTCTAGACCACACCCCACTTTTTTAAACCAATCAGTAACAACTTGTAACTCAACAGCACCACTCTCAACCTGATACCACCAGTCCTCCAACACTACTATTCCTTTTGCCTAAGTGTCAAATACCATTCAGTAGGCATGCTATCACCCAAAATAGTCTTATTAACTCTACTTCTACCCCTTTTCCTCATCCCATATCTCCTAACAGCCTACGAATATCAGGAACACCCAGGTTTCCACTACCCTAAATTCCAAACATCCATCCCATCTACAACAGATAATAATGCACCCTTATTCACTCCCCTCATGCTTACCTCCTTAACCCGTAAATACTACCATCTTACTAGACGTAGTTACATTAGCCATAAAACTAGACACTATTACAAAACTTTATTCAAAATCTTAAAACTCATACTCAGGATACACTACAACCTCACAAAGGATGGCGACATCCACCCAAACCCTGGTCCATCCCCACCTGTTGGCCCTAATCCCCCCTACTATATCCCCTACCTCCATATCTCGAACAAATAGACCTCCTAGCACACTGCTGGCATGCCATCTAAACATTAGGAGCATAAATAACAAAATTCAGCACCTGCATGCCCTCTTAGCTGTTCATTCCTCAGATATATTATGCCTAACAGAAATGTGGCTGAAGCCTGCCACCAAGGACCATGAGATTCTGCCACCAGGGTATAGTATGTTTCGACTAGACCGTACTACCAGAAAGGGTGGTGGGGTAGCCATACTTTACAAGTCTACCCTATCTGTCAGCATAGACACCCAACAACCACCCCAGTTCAATAATGCTGAAATTCTTATCTCAAAACTACAAATTAACAAAAACAAAAATGTAAACATTGTCTGCGTCTACATTCCCCCAGGGAGGAACGCAGAAGCCTTAGAAGACTTCTTATATTGGTTATCCATTAACCACCTCCAAAAAAACAATTGTTCTTGGGGATTTCAACATTGACTGGAACATTTGCTCTTGTGAAACCCCCACAACCCACATAAACCTCCATGGACAGGAAAACCCAATAACAAGGAAAGTACCCTAGACTGGATACTTGTCAATACCCATCTTCAATTTTATAAATCAGGCTCTTTGCCTGATGACCTAAGTGACCACTGTCTCACCTATATAATCAAGCTAAAGTAGACTGCTCCTACCAACCCACCTATAGAACATTAAGAAACAACAAGAATTTTATTCTCACCAAGTTTCAAAATGAACTTAAGGCATGCAACTGGTCTCCCCCTAGATGAAGCAGTAGCATACTTTAACACCAAATTCCTTGCTGTTCTTAATTCCCATGCTCCCAGCCGCTGTATTAGAACCAAAGTTAATATTGCACCATGGCTTTCTAAAGATACCAAATCCAAAGTTTCATTCAGAAACAAAGCATGGGCCACCTACTGAAAAACAAAAGCCCCACTTGATCAACTAAGATTCAGGCAGCTAAGGAAAGAAACCAAAAAATCCATAAACTTAGGCAAAAAGAACCACTACTACCATCTACTGCAAAAACACCAAAACAAACCTCAAAAGTTCTGGGTAGGAATAAACAAACTACTCCACCCAAGCCAAACCATCACTCCACTCCCCTCAGCTTCCCAACAAAAATCCCCAGTAGACATTGCTAATAACTTCAACAGCTTCTTCACATAGACTATCCAGTCTCTAACCAGTCAACTCTCTCCCAATGGCTCTAATTCTAATGTAGCCACATCCAGTACCCAAACATACTTTACCTTCCAACTTGTTCCTACTCAACTTATTCATGCCTTACTTAAGAAACTAAGACCCACCACCCTGGCTGCCGACCTCCTCCCAGCAGACTATCTGGAAAAGGCTGCTGACACTATAACCTACCCCATCTCTGTCTTGATCAACAGAGCTATATCTGAAGCCACTATACCCATTATATGGAAAATCTCCCGTGTCATACCTCTTCATAAAGAAGGTAGTTCCACTGAACTGTCAAACTTTAGACCCATAGCTATTCTGTCACCTCTAGCTAAAATTATGGAGAAGTGTGTACACATACAGCTCATGCACTACCTCACACACAACAAGCTGTTGTCCAGCTTTCAGCATGGCTTTAAGCCACACCATAGTACTACTTCTGCCCTCTTCTCTTTCTCTAATGTCATTAACCACAACTGCAATAATAACAAACTATCCTCAGCACTCTTTCTAGATCCATCCAAGGCTTTTGACATAGTTGACCACAAAATGCTTATAAATACCTTGATGGCCTTCTCCTTAAACAACCCTGTACTCCAATGGTTTCAATCCTACCTGCAAAGCAGGCAACAGGCAGTCCTATGGCAGGACAAGCTATCATCTCGCCAACCCATCACATTAGGAGTCCCCCAGGGCTCATTACTAGGACCCCTTCTTTTCTCCATCTTTATCAATGACCTTCATTCAGTCATCCCAGATGCTACCTGTATTCAATATGCGGATGACTCCACCTTGATTTGTTCTGACACCTCACCAGCTAGTTTATTCACATTAACCCAAATTACCTTCAATACAGTGGAAAAGTGGCTCTCCAGTCAACATCTAATCCTAAACCCCAACAAAACTAAGTCGCTCCTTTTCTCTCCCATATGTAGGACCCCCCTTGCCAGCCTTCAACATAACTGCTAACAATGGCACTATCATCTCCCCAGAAGCCCAAACTAAACTACTGGGTGTCATAGTTGATAACAACCTGAAGTTCGATGCGCATATCAATCAAACTATCAAAACCATTAATAAAAAACTTAACTCTCTTTACAGAATCAAACCTTTCCTTACCCCACTTGCTAGAACTGCAATTGTCCATTCCCATCCACTATCAACTCTTCTCTATGCCTCACCTCTATTCTCCAACTTAAACAAAACAGATCTTAGTAAACTATCATCCTGCTATAACCACATTGCCAGATTTGCTACTGGCACAGCCTACCGGACACACCACTGTCACAACCTAAATTGCCTAGGATGGCTTGAACTGCCAAGCCTACTGAAGTTCATCCAGCTAATAGTGGCACATAAAGTCCTTTAACAACCAGAAAATACACCCGCACTAAAAATATTATCAGCCCCTACACCAGCACCCGGCCACTGCGATCATCCACTAGACTCCTAGTTCAAACATACAAATCCAACTACTCAGCTGGGGACTCTATGTTTGCCAACTCTGTTGGAAAAATATGGAACAAACTCCCAGCTGACTTGAACCTAGAACAATTACAAACTCAATTCAAAAACACACTCAAGAAATACTTAAAAATTCATTGGTTATGTCTTTCCACTAACTCCAACTACTGACCTCTCTATTTCTTAGGTGCCTTACTTTCAACTACTTCTAACTTTTTTCTACCACTCCATTTCAGGAAGGGTCAGTTGTATAACTGCTGCTCAGTGTGTCTTAATCCTGAATGTAATGTTATGTATGTTTAACTTTGAAAATAATGTTATGTTTTGTAAAGTGTTTTATAATAAGTACTATATGTGCTAAATGGTGGTATTGCTTATGGCTGTAATCTGCTTGAAACTAGCATTTACTAAATGTTCAATGTGTATTATTATCTTCTAGCTTTTCTCCCCAGGCCTCCGCTGAAAATGGACATGTATCCAGTCAGACTATCCCGGTCAACAAATGTAAAATAAAATAAATAAAATAAATAAATATATTAATATATATATAGATATATATATATATATATATATATATATATATATATATATATATATATTCACTTTAGAAGCTCGAAATACTGAAATATCAAATTTCAGTATTTCGAGGCCATAAAGTGGAAACCTGAAAAGAACGAAAACTCAGAAGCGCGAAATTCAAAATCTCGCATACCGGAGATTTTGAATTAGCACTTCTGGTGTTTCGCTGTGGTTATGGATTCTGGTAAGTGTTTATGTGTCAAGGGGCTGTGGTGTGTGTTGGTGTGTTTTGTTACTGTGATGTGTGTGTGTGAGGAGAATGTAGCTTGTGGGGTGGTGTTTTGTGTGTTTTTGTATGTAGTGCGACCTTAGAGTTAGAATATTAAAGTCGGGGGGGTGCAGGGGAACTTGCCCCCTTGCTTTTATGTATGACAGAGCTTGTGTTTGTGTGTTGGGAGGAAGATGTGTGTTTGTGTACACCAGAAGCGCTAATTCAAAATCTCCAGTACACACACACACATATATTATTCTGTAATATTATACACACACACACACACACACACACACACACACACACACACACACACACACACACACACACACACACACACACACACACACACACACACACACACACACACACACACACACACACACACACACACACACAGTATTCACAGGTGTAATTTTTATGAACATTACTGGATAATACTTTGACATAGGTTGTTCCTATTGGGTTATAAATATAGTACTTGAAAGAGAGGCGACATCTTTATAGGCACAACACTATATATTTGTAAATGTGTTGTGCAATACATCTACACACACTTCAAGTAATTGTAGTTGTGACAATACACACCTACCTGCATATCACTGCATAGGGCCACAGTATAAAGCATGTAAGTAGTAGCTTGAAATTCACTACTGTATCATATTTCTTTTTGCCTAATATATGTCTTTGTAATGCTCTTACAGATCATACCTGCCATAGGTAAGAGTAATGATTGTACTTTTTCTCTCTCCCTCCCTTTTTGACATTTATTTCTTTGTTTTTTGAATTCTCTTAATTTATGTTGGTATTTTCTACATGTACTTCAGCTGTGCCACGGGCACAAGCAGGTCAACACCCTCCCCCACCAGTTCCAGATTTCCCTTATCTCTACTCCATGTGGCCCCAGTCCTGCATCTCATTTGGCTGCAGTGTGGGGACTGTTAGAAGGCCTTCTCTGTGGCATGTGATGGTCATCTACAGGAGAAATATGCCATTGTTTCCTCGGGTTGGACAACCAGAGAATTGTTGTATGTTACTCCCACAGACTTGGTGGACAGTGGCTGGAGTCCCACATCAGCAGGCAGCAGACGGTCCTCTTCCACCATACAGAGTTGCACAGCTGCCCGTCTCTGCCTTCACCACATCAGGTGGAACCCAGTGGGAAGGTGGTAAAGGTGCTCATTAACCTCTCACTAGGTCTAAAACAAGGATCGCAATATGTTCACGCTGCCTCCCCTCAGGCTGGTGTTCCCCTTCTTTGTGATCACCTACTACCCTTGGCTGCTGTCCAATTCTCCCCATCACTACTGTTCTCCATTTATCTGTAAGTCTAAATTTCCACAGCCCCACAAATGTATCAGGACCTCCTCTGACAATCTTTGACTCTGTTTAATGTTTGTTTGTGTGACCCTGCTTCAAAACTTATTCTGTTACCATTCCTTATCTTACTTTTAAGTCCTTCCCCATCATTCCTTTTCCAAAAAAAAAAAAAAAAAAAAAAAAAAATGGCTGCCTATCCCTGCAGAAAATATAAACCCTTTCTCCACTCCTAATCTTACCTGCCTTGTTTCCCTTGTGCATTTTCCACTGCTTGCTGCACCCTCTTTTTCCCGCTTTACTATGCACTCATTCCAACCCTTTTAACTCATTGGGTCTATATCACTTTGTCAAAATGGCAGAAGTTCGAACACTATATGTTCAAACTTCTAACCTCGAAGTGCAAAACCATCGAAGGCTTAGACCAGCGATTTTTTCCCACCTCATCCACGCCCTAACCCTAACTCACCTAACCCACACCCTAACCCTAACGTCCACACAATCGCACACTTACCTGAACCTGACTCGTAACTTTCCATCACAGTGCTAAAAATCACAAAGCCACAGAAACGGCCCACCAAATTATTTCCTTGGGAAAGAATTCAGTGTTCCGCGGCTTCACAATAATCAGTTTTCAAACTTCACAGTTCGAACATATGGTGTTCGAACTGCTGAAGTTTCGACGAACTGATAGGAACCCAACTCATTCATTCCAATGGAGCTCAGGAAGTAGGGTTGCCACCTGTCCCATTTTGCGAGGGACAGTCCCTCTTTGGGCAGTTGTGTCCTGACAAAAAAATTGTAAAAAATGGCAAATGTCCTGAGATTTTAGGACAAAATTATTTCCTATATTTTATGTAATAGTTGCATAAAACAGTTATTCTGTATCTAAAATACCTAAATGTTATAAGAAACAGAATAAGCAACTAAAATGCTACAAGAATAAGCTTTTATTTAGGCAAAAAAGTTAAGTTCTATCCTTTGTACTGACCGTGGGTATGTGTCGGCCTGTAAAATCTGATGTTTGTACCAAAAATGTCCCACTTTGGCCATTTGAAAAGGTGGCAACCCTATCAGGAAGTTTGCACTTTAACTTCCAATGGTCGGAGCCTAAGCCTTTGGACAGAATCAAATTATGTCCTCACATTTCAAACAAATGTTCGTATCTCTAGAATCATAGGGAGTATGAAAGAAGTATAAATGGCGAACTCTTCAGCGCAAAATATTTTTTATAGTGGTAATATTCTTTAAGTTCTAGGTCCTAAACCAGATTTTATAAGTCACAGTAAACACAGTGACTATTACATTTGTAATATTTTGCAAGCAACTTACAATATCTCAGCAACCACTCAAGTTATACACATACTGTCAGCAGCATTTTATTCATCCACCTGAGAGCTTTCATTTGAGGCTAAGGAGTTCTGCCTGTGTTATGTTGTTGTTGAGATATTCAGAAAAAATGTGAAAATTGTATCTATATAAATTAATATCATAAAACAATTAATATCTATTTATCTACACTAGACAGAGGTAAAATATTAATGTAGTTTGGTGTGCTATTGTATAAGCTTTAAGATGAATGGCAATTAAAAAAAACTAACTGGTCGCAAAGATTGAAGAAAAGGGGTGTGTTTGTGTGTATAAAAGGAGTGTTGGTGCACAATTGGTTCATTTTGATGAAGTCTCTTAAATTTGTAGATGAAAGTGCTTAATCTGGTAATAAAGTGAGTTCTTCATTGCTGGGAGCCTGTTTCTTGTTTTTCCATGGTTTTGGAATTACTTATGCAAATATGAACAAGCAATATTTGACACCTAGAGGCGTCAGTAGGAGTTAACTGCAGATGCACCTGGAGCTATCACTTGGATGTAATGAGTTAATGGTCAAAAGACAGATTTAGTTAGACATTGCTGTGTGCCCTTTAATATTGCTTGCAAGCTTTCCTGTAGCATCTCAATGTGCATGTACACATACTTAGGAGCATATATGCTACTTGCTCGCCTGTTTTCATTGCATCAGTCCTGGTCAAAACTGCAGGAATCTTTCTTTCTACATTGGTACTATAAACGTCGGTGGATAGATTTTCTAATTAACTGTGGTATAGACTGTAAAAGTCTACCTACTTAATGTATAATTGCCTTCAGGCTGCATTGTGTTATGAGCTATTCAGTAGGAAACTTAATACAGTTGATCTAGACATGTTTCTGATATCCTGGAAAGATATCTTAGCTGCACTATCCTTGTAGATAATATGCAGAAAGAAGAGCTACAAAATGCTTTCCTTTAGACAAGTCCATAAACTGAGATGTTGTTTCATCATTCAGATACGCATCAAACTGCCCTCTGATCCTTTTTCAGACCAGCAGGTAGAAAATATCACTTTCATGTTTAACTTTATGCAATCAAAAAGACAAAAAAGGGTTACTCTAGATCTTAAAACACTTGCCTCCATAACATAAGCTCAAATTTTCTTTAAAAGATTCAGTATTACAACTATTTATAAAAAACGATGTTAGCTAATTCAGATTATCAGCATTTGTCTCAATAAGCCAAGTAATGCTTCTTTTACTTAATGCAAGCATCATCTAGGCTTTACTGTTTTCTGTATTGAACATTGTGTAACAGCCTATTACTTTCAAATAAAAATAAATATCTGGAAGCTTTAAAAACATTTTTGAGCTTATGCCCTATGTTTATCAAGAAATATTTTAGTATGATCTTAGTTGTGTTACACCTTACAGCACATCACCCATCATGCTTTTAAAACACACTGCTCCATATTTAGTTATTTTAACACTTGCCCTGAGATGCATTAGTGGCTTCCTGTAAATGTTCCTAAGAAAGCAATTACTATATTTCCTGTCAGTTACTTAAACCACCGGATACAAATTTGGTTTGTATGATTATCGTATTATATTTTATTTCTGATTCATAGCTCACATTTTTAATGATATAAAACTTTTTACTGCTTTTTTACATTACACTAAGCATAGCAATTTAATTCAACAGCCTGGACTGCAGTCACTTAAATGTGTGTGTGTGTGTGGGGGGGGGAGGACTGTGTGTGGGGCATCATGCGATGGGTTTGTTCCTCATTTCTAGTCATGGTATCAGCACCAATATTTCAACAGGTAGCTTGCTTTTGGTGCTGGATGATCAGAAGTCTATGGGTGCTGGTCCCACACCAGATTGTACTGACACTACAGTGCAGAATAAGGGGGAAGTGCTACATGCCTGAGTGTGCCATCCTTCTTATGAGATGCTAAACCATGGCCCTGTCTGCCTCAGTTGGTGGCAGCACAGGTGGATGTAAACAATTCCATGGCACTTATCAAAAAGATTACAAGTTCTGTGGTGCCCAGGCCAAATTTCTGCTTGTCAATATGAATACCACCTTGGGTTTCCCCTGAAAAAAGATAATTGGCCTAGTGGGACTAACTGTCAACAAAGTGTAAATAAGTAAATGCTGTTTATATATGAAGTCTCTTGCATTGCTATACATTAATCACTTTAGACTTTAAGCCAGGCATATTGTAGGCTCCTTGACCTCAGATAAGATATTTTGTTAACATTTTGTGCAAATTTCATTAAATGCATCTTTTCAGTGTTTGGTATCAGTCATGTCCCAAATTACCTATTTATGTGTTTGGTTTCTTCATTTACCTTCCATACCTAGAGTATTAGGTAGTATTACATAGGATTATTCTATGCTGTCATCTGATAGTTTTGATGCTCTGTGTCTTTTCTTGGAGACACAACTGAAGATGCTTCTATATACCATTCTTGACTAGCATACCTCTTACATTCTATATTTTCTTGGGACAGTACAGGCTATGAAAATTCTGTTTGCTCTCCTTCCTTAAACTTTGATGTGTCTGCCATACGTAATTGCCTGCAAATAAATGAATAAATAAACACATTTTATTTTTAATACCATATCCCCATTAGCTATGGACAATGATTTGCCCTTTAAATTCTTGATTAAGTAGGAGCATTTATCTGTTTGCATAGTATGTTTAGCAATTTGATTATTCTTAACATTCTAGTGGCTCCTTTAGTGAAAACTGATTGTATTTAATAAATGATTATTGATTTAAATTTCTAAAATTAGAAAGAAAACTGATCAAACAGATTGCTAGCTACATGTGCATTAAATCTGCTTGATACACTGGATAGGTTACAGCAGGCCAGTTAGAGCATATATTCAGCCACAGATCCCTACTCCCTCACAGATATTGCAATCCAGCAAGCTGCCACCATCTTAAAAAGTGACTTAGCAGAGAAGAGCTAGCACAGAAATACTCTATAAACAAAAACAAGCCAGCAAATCAATAAAACAACTAACACCGGGAAACCACACCAAACACAAATACATTACTTAGTATACATAAAAATAATAATAATAAAAAGTAGAAAAAAATGAAATCAGGACTGTGACATAAACTAAACAGACTTTACTAACACAGGTACTACAACTTCAAAGTTAAGTACACTACCTGATCAGGAACATTAAAAGACATTCAACAAAGGTAAAAAAATAACTTTCTGAAAAAAGCAAAAACAAACACAACAGAAATAAATGAAGTAGTGCAGGAGGGAACAGGAAGTGAATAATATGAAACAAAAGTAACTGTACCAATAATAACAGAAAACTATCTAACAACAGACACACAGACACACACACACACACACACACACACACACACACACACACACACACACACACACACACACACACACACACAAAATTCATCATCATCATCCCTCTTTTTTGCATTTTCTACATGGGGTTGGGGTATTGTGTTAACTGTCACCATCTATCTCAATTCAGTGCCAGACTCCTGCCTTCTTCAACACTCATGCCTGACTGTTGCATATCTTCTTTCACACAATCCATCCACCTCTTTGCTGGACATACTCTTTTTTTCTTACCTTCTTCCTGTCTGTCCCAAATTGTCTTCACCAGATTGTTGTCTGCATTTCTCCACGTGTCCAAACAACTGTAATTTGTTCTCCTTAATCTTTTCTGCAATTGGAACTACTCTGGCTTCTGCTCTTACGTCCTTATTTCTTCATCTGTCCCACAGTGTTCATCCAACCCCCTTCTCTGGCACTTTATTTCCATCACCTCTACCTTCTTCATCTGTTCTGCCTTTACCACTCAGGTTTCTGTACCATACAGTAATACTGGTCACACCACTGTCTTGTACACCTTACTTTTCAGCTTTTTTGGCATTCTTCTGTCATAGACTACACCTGAGACTCTGCGCCATTTGGTTGCAGCACGTCTGATTCTAGCTTTGACCTCTTCATTCAGACTTCGTTTCTCCTCAACCACCCCTTCCAGGTGCTTGAAGCTATTTACCTATTCCACTATCTTCCCGTCTATCTCCACTGTCAGCTTCTTCTGATTTCCCCAATTTTTTGCCATTACCACTGTGTTATCTATGCTTAGTTTCATTCCATGTGCCTTCAGATTTGCATTCCATTCCCATATCCTTTGCTGAAGTTCTTATTCAGAGTATGCCTGTAATGCCACATCATCTGCATACAGTAACTTTGTTGATTTGTCCCCTCCAACCTGTTTGCTAATGTAGTCCATCACCAGTATGAACAGTAGTGGGCTCGGAGCTGAAGCTTGGTGTACACCCGCTTCCACTGGGATCCCCTCTGTGAGGCTGAACACTGTTTTCTTCGAGTCATTGTGTAGAAAATTGATAGGCATGGGAGACACATTACTGCTTACATGCATGTGTTGCTCACAAGATTACTACTGCTGCTTGCCTGCTAGTAACTCATTAACCACTCACTGACTGCCACTTACTTGAAAAAGCAACTGCTGGAACTCCCATTAGTCCGATCTCCCATTTCAATGTTGCCCTCCCAACACCTGTCAGTATAAAATTGTATTGCCCTATCTGAGCCTAACCTCTAACAACAAAACTACAACCCAGTTCCCAACTTGAGCCCTTGTTCCTTTACCCTAAAACTCCATTCCTCCTCCTCCACCCCCCCTAACTCTAGTCTCTGATTATGCCCTAAAAGTAAAAACACCAACCCTCCCCAAAATCTAAATTCCTGGTTGCTTCCTGATCTCAAACACTTTTCTCCTACTCTCTTACCCCAAAATTCACTTCCCTCTTACTTTCTTACCCTAAAACTCAGTTCCCTCCTCTAAACTTAAAAGTCCCTTCCAGCTCCCCAGTCCAAAAACCCCTTTCTCACTATGATGATGCCTAGTACTTTTACCTGGTTTACCTGTTCAATCCTGGTGTAGTTTGTGGAGGTTAAGATGCATGATGCCTTTTGGGTTGCAAGTTGCTTGGTAGTAAAGAGTATTAGTTTTTTTTTTTTTTTTTTTTTCTTGTCAATAGCTTCAGTGTTCATAGTAAGTACTATGCTTTCTGCCCTTGCAGGCCATTTTAAGTCTAGCCAATTTCCATTTTTTTTGTGCTCAAAATAACCTATCCCATTTGGTGATAGATTGGCCTTACCCATCCCATGGGTGATAATTAAATATGTTAGCCATAATGAGAACAACTATGATCATACCATAGATAATTTGAGGGGACCCATACATGGTATAAAGCATTTAGGAGCTGTATCTGTCCTTTAATAGTACTGGGTCAATCCTGCGGTAAACTTTCTGTTTCCCATCCATAGATCTAAGTTGTGCTTGAAAATGGACAGGGATGAACTTTGATTTATGTGTTTGGGGAGTTTGTCCTATAGCAGTGGTGTCTTCTGCAAAATATACCTGTCCTTCCAAACTGTTCTGTTAATGTTGCAGAAGAGGTTTAGATACCTAGACCAAGAATTTATGATACCATTTGACTTGCTGATGTGCAGTAGGTCCATCATTATTGGTCTGGAGGATGCCTAGTATGCCAGACACAAGTTAACTCTTAGCAGTCTGTAGGATACCGAGCATACTGACAGGGCATTTAGTCAGTCCATGTAGGACATATTGTTTAGGCATTGAATCCTTTAAGTAAGGAGACTATTTGGGTGTTCCAGTTGTTGCACGTGTCTGCACAGATACAGGCCAAAGAGGCATTCTATTAAATGATTGGCCTAATGAGGGATGAGTAAGGGAGACAATGACATCCCTAGATCTAGACACAATCCCTTTGTTTATAAGCTGTGCAATGCAGAATGACTTTCTTTCAACAACAGACACATGTCGGTCAAAAGTTAGGTCACTGTCCACATAACATTTTGGAGTTTAGTATGAGCTGTAAGTTGTTTAACCATGACCCAACAAAGGAAAATGATTACTGTGTGAGGACTTGTAGTTTTTCCATAGTTCTAGCAGAAAAAAAAAAACAAGAAAGAATCATCTAAAACATAACATCAGTATTGAGATTATTAATGAAGTATTTAAAAATAAAGGGGATTAGAATCAATCCTAGCTGGACTGTTAGATTTATGGGGAGAAAAGAGAAGTTGGTTTGCCATTTATCGGCTTGTGCTCTATTTGATAGTGAGCTATGAAACTAACTTAGGGAGGGCTTAGCTAGACTTATGGAGGAGAGTTTGTGAAGAAATTTCTAGTGGAACACGGTATCAAAAATTTTGGATAAGGATAAAGCTTGTGTAATTACAGTTATAGTGAAATTTAGTAGAGCAGGAATAGTAGTGAAACACATTCACTGCATCTGTTTTTCAAAAAAAAAAATCGAATTTTTTAAAAATTATTACACATTTATTCTGAATTTGCTTACTCATTTTGTGGAACAACCTAAAAAGCTTATTTAACAATACAAATCCATTTGTCTGCCTTAGTCACTTGTAAATGTACATTCTGATGTCAGATGTAAAATATCTGGTGTTACTAGTCAGTAAGCCTGCTGAGCAAGATGTGTTATGACTTAACTCATCAACCATACTTATGCAGAAACAATAAAGTTTTGTAGCTCCACTGAGTCGTATGGACTTGAATATTTACACCATCCTCCTTATTCCCTTCTAACTTAACTACCATGTTTTACCCTCTACCAACCCTCAGACTCACTTTACTGCTGCCTAACCTGTTAAACAATTTCCTGCATTGTGTTGTGTCATGCAGTTTATTAAAATCTTATCAAATGACATCCTCATCCCATTCCTAGTTAGTTACCAACTCAGACTCGACGAGACTCGTCTGTCATATCTTTACTGCTGTATGATATCATTCATCACTGGGTTTCCTGCCCTCTGGCTTCAACACATCCCAGTATTCTTTTACTCTGCACTGATTCTATGGCTTCCCTAGAACCAGCGTCAGAACACCTAGGGATGAAAGCATTATGGCATTTCTGGTGATAGTTCTAGAGTACCTCTTCACTTAAGTGAACTACAACCATTTCCACATCTGATTCAGAAAGCTGATGTTTATAGAACTCCAGTGTTTTTTTTTTCTGTACACTCAGTTTACACTTTCAAAAGTAATTGTGCAAGCAGTTGTGTGCAGTACCATGCCTTCACTGCCTAGTTATAGTGCAACGAGGTAAATCTTACATAATATTTCTAGTTATTTTACTATGCTAAATGCTGCAGCAGAACACATGCAATAATGTATAGCAAATTTACTATTTCTGTCCCTATCATTGCTATATTAGGGAAACTTCTTTGAAATGCACAAGACATTAAAAGTAAGCACTATGACAACACACACACACATATATACACACACACACACACACACACACACACACACACACACACACACACACACACACACACACGCATGAATTGACACTGTCTCAATGGCAGAAGGTGGCAATAAACCTACTTAATCAGTCAATTAAACGTAAACAGCAATTTATTTCTCATCATTAAATAAATTTCCACTCACCACCACAACACCTGTGTCTTGTTCATTTTGGATGTATCCATGGATTCCCTCAACAATAATTATTCTGATAAACCTTTCCTTGGTTCACAGCACTCTATGTGCAAAAGTGCTTTAATTTATCCAGGGAATAGTTGGTCACTATAATTTACTATCTAACCTCCTTATTTGTCCTTCCTATTCAGGATGAGCCCTTTACATTTCACTGACATAATCTTATATACCCATGTTATGCCCCCCTCCCCTTTCTCTTCTAATCTTTAATGGGAACTACTCAATTTCATGTAGATTTGGGATATGTTTTTCTACACACTTCTAGGGGTCTTGCCCTGGATTCCTTCCAACAAGCTAATGTCTCTTTTCTTCCATGGCCTCTGTAGAAGGAACAGGGCCTGCTACAGTGGGGGCATTATATTTTTCCTTGCAGATTTCCTCCTATTGAGGATGCACCCCAACATTCTTCCTACTGCTGCCTTTCCCTTCCCACTGTCCTTGTGGTCCAATATACATGTGATCAACAGCTGCCGGATACCTTTTTTCCAGTACTGTTCATTCCACTTGCATGCATAGCATTATTGCTGTGCGTGTCATTATTGTTGTAGCCCAGGAAGCAGTACTTTTGTAATTGTCTGTGATATCCTTCTGCTCATTTCAGTAGCCTTTCTAAATCCTTCCTTAGACTCTTCCCCCATTCTCCACTGCTGCATCTTTGTGCCATCACCAAAGAGGCTGATATTTCCTTCTAGGCACACAGCTATATCTGAAACAAACATAATGAAAAGTACTGAACTAAGGACTCACCTTGGCTGCAGTCTACTTACTGGCATTGCTCCTCTCAACACAGTCTCCTGTGTTCTACCATTCAGCC
Organism: Protopterus annectens; assembly: GCF_019279795.1. NCBI lineage: Eukaryota > Metazoa > Chordata > Ceratodontiformes > Protopteridae > Protopterus > Protopterus annectens. Next base: position 387,027,242 of record NC_056731.1, read on the forward strand.
ATGCAGCAACCCAGATTCTCAGTCCAGTCATGTTTCTTCCACAACTCCTCCACTTTTCCAATCAGCCTCCTGTATTGCATCACGTCATAGATGTTTGTGAAGTCCAGACCATCCAGGTCCACTGGTAAATCCCTGTCAAGCACTCATGCAATCCCCCTATAAAAGTGAATCAGGTTTGACCAGCAGCTCCTTCTGACTTTAAACCTAAAATGTTTCTTGCCCTGGAGATTTCTGGATTTGTTCTTCACACCATTAAGGAATTGCTCTTGCAATCTTCCAGTTTTCACATGCTTCTGCACTAGCCAATATTGGTGACCTATTAGAGATCTCTGTCTGGGGATCTGTCAGCACACTGAGGACCTTGTGAGGCAGACAATCTGATCCAAGTATCTTCGTCTCTCTTATAGCAGCCATTACCTTCTCAACCTCCACTGTCTCTGTCCTGTGTCTATCCCCTGCTTTCCCAACTCTGTGTTGTCTCACTCCCAGCATGGCACCATTTCCTCTCTTTCTTCCCCCATCTTTAATAAACCTTGCCAGGTCTGTACCTCCTGTTCTCCACTCTTCTCTTTCCTTAAGAATGTAAACTTAATGAATTATATGGCGTGAACTCATCACAGGCAATAGTTACTGAAATTATCTTTCATGCTCAGTGGTGCTTTCCCTTTTTCCACAAGGTAGTGCGACCTAGAGTATGTTATTATATATTGGAGGCTGTGGGGGGGCTATACCCGCATTACACTCAGATCCAATATTCTTTCTAAAATAAGATTATTTCAGTAGTTGTCATGTAAGATGAGTTCTGACTAGATAATTTAATAGAAAGCCAGAAAGAGTTCCTAATGTCTCATTGACTTCTGTGTCACCAAACTATGTCACTAAGTCATCAAGTATGCAGTTTAGTAAGTCATGGCTTTCTTCTGTTTATTTGTATATTTTAACCAGGGTAAGAGCACTGGTCCCAAATGGCCCAATTTCAGTGTCAGCCAGCAGTGTGTAAAATGGGCACATGATTTGCAAAGTAGAACAGCATACAAACGGCATAAAACATAGTCTGGGTTAGATTACATGTTAACTAGAAGAGCAAGTACCTAGTCTGTTCCAATGGAATAGATGTCAATTATAATGTCTCTGAGTCGGGATTATATTCATAGCATTTCAAATGTAGTGATAATACGGTAACAAATCCCATAAATAGCAGTGCCCTACACACATGTAAATGTACAAACACACACACACACACACACACACACACACACACACACACACACACACACACACACACACACACACACAAATAAACAAACGTACTCACTACAATTGGAAGCTGATGCTGAAGAGTCCAACACAGAGTAAAAACAAATAAATACTGGGAAGACAAACAGCAAATATAAGACCATAGTGTGCCAATCAGGCAGAAAAAATGCTTGTTGTTGAAAGATACATAAACAACTGTGGAGATGTATGTTAATCTTTCTGATTGATTACATTTAAGCAATCTGGCCTCTGTAATGAAAAAAATGATTGCCATCTACTATGACTACGGTGAGAAACAACCACCCTAACACACAACCAACAGAATGACTGAAAACAATGGAAATGATGAATGTGACGACAGGAGATACTGCCAGCCATGCCAGGTGAAGTAGGGCAGTGGATGTATAATATATGCCAGCACAGCTAACTGGAATTTAGTAAAGCATTATATGTCATTTGTCATTTGTGTATCAAACTGATTTGTACAGATACTTGTGTTTAAAAAGTATTTGTAAAGTTGCTTGTGTTAAAATGTATCAACAGTGTGCCCTTCTGGAAATAAATGTACATGCATTATTGTAACTGTTTAAATATACTGTAACAGAGGATACTGGAAGAGTAGAGGTAAATCCCAATCCACCTGACTTTGAGAACTACTGGGTCTAGCAATAAAGATGATATCTCACAGTTTTGAATGAAGTCAGAGACACATAGCCATAGCAGATGGCAATTATTTTTCCATTTCAGTTTCCCACTATTAACTGGGAATCCTATATGAAAACAAATGTACATGCACAGAGATTCCTGGATTTTGTAAACACAAACTCCCTGGACTAGATAGTCAATACACGAACCAGAGGTGCAACTATACTGGATCTGGTCCTCACTAATATGGGAGGCTCCTGCACACCTCCTACTGTAATGCCTTCCTGGTAAGGTCAGACTACAAATTGGTCTCCTTTGAAGTAAAAATAAAACCTGGACCCCCCAGCTAAACCTGGAATATTCAGGAACTGTTCTAAGGCTAACCTCCTGCTATTAAGTGACAACCTGGCAAAATTTCAAGCCCACTATAAACCCAGAAATCACTGCTGCCTATGCAGAACTGTTCAAAGAAACCCTATACAGCATGTTAATAGCTGCACAGAGGCAGCTGTACCCACCAGGAAGAAGTACAGAACTAACTCAAAAAACAAGCTGCCCTGGTGGAATCACAAAATCAACAAGCCGTATAACAGGAGGAAGAAAATTATGGCAAAAATTAGTAGGTGCAGCTCCCAGCAGGAAAACAGCACTCTCATCAAACTAAACAAACAACTTGGAGGGCAAATAAAGTCTACCAAATCCAAATTTGAGGTAAGTTTGGCCTCGCAGGCCAAGGAAAACCACAAAGCATTCTTTAGCTATGTCCGCAACCAAGACTAAAAACACTGTATCAATGGGTCCAGACAATATCCCAGGATGCCTTCTAAATAGCATGAAACATGACGTAGCAGGGCCTCTGGAATTGCTATTTAACTGTAGCCTCCAAACAGGCTTCATGACTCATGAATGTACAAAGCCAACAGTCATCCCTCAACACAATGGTGGGACTTCTACAGATCCTGGACACTACAGATCCATAGGTCTCACTAGTTGTATATGTAAGGCAATAGAATTATCATGGAGATGATCAATAGACATATAGTTAACCTCCAGACACTGGACACAACCCAGTTTGGTTTCCTCAAGGGCAGATCATGCCTACTCAACCTGGTGGAAATCTTTGAGAAGATCTCCAAATCCATGGATGAGGACAAATTGTTCACACTGCCTACCTTCACCTGGCCAAGGCATTTGACGCAATACCCCATTCAGGCATTGTTGACAATCTCAGGAGGTTAGGAACAAACCCATTTGTTACCCGGTGAATAGCCAAATGGCTTACAGACAGAACACAGGAAGTTAAAACTGGGGAGTCCACCTCTACAAAGAGGCCAGTCACAAGTGGATTCCCAAAGGGATCAGTCCATGGACCACTTCTTTTTGGCATTTACTTCTCAGATGTCAAGGCCAATGTCAGTGGTCTCTGGCTGACTATATTTTCAGATGACTGCAAATTAGGAGCTGTCATTGAATCTGACACTGACACAAATGTTCTCCAGGAGGGGCTGACACAGACAAACAACTGGTGTCAGAGCCATGGACTAAAACTAAATGCCAAGAAATGCATAATAGTATCCTTTTGGAATTCATCCATCACTGCTGACTGTCATATTGACAACACACCCCTTAGAGTTGACTCAGTAGTCAGGGACTTGACACACATAGATAGTAATCTAGCTTTTGAGCATCATGTGTCCATAGTGGTGAGAAAATCATTCTATGCTGCGCAACTTATAAACAAACGTATGTCATCTAAGTCCAAGGAAGTTATTGTTCCACTGTATTTGGTATTCATCAGACCTATTATTGAGTACAATGCCCCCTTTGGTATGTACCTAAACAGGCAATATCCAACAAGTGGAACATCCACAGAGGTTCTTCACTAAAAGAATACAGGTTGTAAGTAAAATGTCCTGTGCAGACTGCCTCAAGGCCATACCTCTCAACCTGGAAACATCAAAAATCTGGACAAGGCCCATGAAAAATAGGTACAAATCTGTACGCTGATTAACATAAAATTTGCATATATAATTAAACCCCACCCACTCCAAATGGAATTGTGGGATACCACCTTTGAAATGCAAAATGAAGAATAGAACCAAAATATAGCACCAGAGTCCCCCCTGCAGCCATTCCACTATCCCATTACCTAGCTATTTCACCCCGTTTAAAACAAACAGTAAATTATGTGTGCATACTGCTTTACTTCTGCAATGAATATTTGGATTTTAGTTTTTTACATTTTATAGCACAATCCACAAACATTAATAGATACCTGCTAAACAAAGCAATACTGCTAACACTGAAAATAGACTTTGCATTAAAACTTCTCTGCCCTTGAAACTCACATTCATTGAAACAGCATTGAAACCTAACCCACACCACAGCCAAAGAAAATGCATTTGGCCAGTGGTGGATAAAGATTACCTTTCGACTGTTTTCAAAATCAGAGGCCCCTTGCACACAAAACAAGAAACATACATGCGTTCTTTGATACACCCTTCCTGACTTTATTAAATTATATTCCTTGTATAATACAGCACACTTGTTAGACTTAAGTTAGAGCGCATTTTAAATGCATTGTTTAAACATTTTTCCAGCAGGCAATGAACCAATGACAAAATTGCCCTTTTCAGAACATTTCCATGATAACAGTCTACTTCCACACACAACTGCATTTTAAATGCATGGTTTGAAGATTTTTCCAGTAGGCAATGAAGCAAAATGCATGCACCAATAATGACAAAATGGCCCTATTCAGAACATCTCTAGGATAATAATCAGTACATGTTCCAAGCCCTCTGCTACTCTGCAGGGCAAAGGTGGGGCAGATGGTAAATATAGAATTATTCTGGTGGTAATATACCAAATGACATAATTACTGCAGGAGAAACAAAACAAGCCACAGTACAGGGTAGTAATTTAGTTATTTCACTGCTGCTGCCAGCCTGCAACCATGGGTCCAGCAAGTATTTAACTAAAATGTATTCATTTTAACAAACAACTGTGGCATAATTTATACTGAGGGAACAGATGTCAGCATGAAAACCTGGTTTCATTCCTACTGCATAAATGTTATAGACTCCTATACTGCAGTAGGAATAGCATGCCAATTTTATCACTGCCACATCACCAGTTATGTGTAACATCGAAACCAGTCATAATGTTGACAATTTTCCTGATGCATTGTATGTCATGAAAACATAGTGTGTATATATATATATATATATATATATATATATATATATATATATATATATAAACTTTTGGAGTATCTATCATATCGTATGGTTTGAAAAAAACATGAAACATCGTCCTAACTATTCATCACTTAATGACTGGTTTGACTTTTTTAAAAGCCTTAAATCTTGTATGGCATTTCCACTATATAACGGTTGCTAACAACATACATTTAGTGGCATTCTCAAGGGTCAATCACTCATAAGTACTTCAAAACATTAACATTTTTTAAGTCAGTCCTTCCTGATGATTATTCAAACAAATGTCTGGCAGGAACATGGGCGGGTGTTTGCCATTAATATTTCATAATCAAGTCTATAAAATAGCAGGAAAGTATTACTGAACACTGCTGTACAAAGAAAACGGCTGATTTATGCAGGAAAAAAAATATTTTAAGCAGACTGAACAAAGTAAGAACTATTCCGTTTACCGACTATGCTACTTGACTAAGAAATAGAAAACACAAATGTAATCAGTACCAAAGATTTTAACAGTGCTTTGACATTGCAAACTAAATGTAACATACATAACTGTCATATCATAACACAATCACGACTTCTAAAAATCATTGGTAGTAAACTACACTTGTTCCTAATCAAATGAAAACAAATAGCGCGCGAACACATACACACTCAAGAGAAAGAATCTGCAGTACATTTCAGCAATTCTAATCACCCTGCACCTGCAGCTAAACAGCTCGGCAGTCCGATGCATGGAGTAGTCAGCACAGCAGATGCAAATAACTGCAAGTATTCACTTCACGTTCACAGCATGGCATTAAAACACAGCATCAACAGTCAGGCAATTCCAATAAAATGAAAGCAACGGCATTGAAATCTGCCTGAGTGCCCCGACAGACGAACCAAGTATTCAAAACAGGCAACTCAAACAGATGAGCACAAGTATTCAAACAGGCAACAAGCGCATCTGAGCTTAATTCTGACAGGCTGAAGGAGCTGACGTCATCGCGCACGTGATGATGTCAGCTCCGATAGCGCGGAATCTAAAAAATAACTTAAAAAATCAGAAATGAAGGGGTGCCACTCGGGAATTGTGGCACCCCTTCATTGAGACCCCAAAACTCGATAAAAAATTAGTAATTCGGGATGGTTGGGAGGTATGCTCAAGGCCCTATTCCTGTATTCTGTCTCCTACAGGCTCTTGGGGGGAGATCTATGCTGGCATACAGGGCATAAGTAGACCCCACACTGATGAAACTCCTGCATATCCACCAAACAAACAGCACCAGAATTACCTATTCCAAAGACTTAGAACTTGCCTGTGATATAAATAGGAGCTTCTGGAGAGATATGCATATACTCCAGAGACTATCCCATCTATGGAACAGGCTCCCCATCCATGTGAAGTAGAGTTCTTCCCTAACTCAGTTCAAGTGCAAACGGTGACAACACCGGAAATTCATCCCTGGTTTGGCACCCATGTCTCTAATGGATGCACATAACCTGTAAATGGTTCAACTCTCAGGCCCATGCTTACACTTATCAAGGGTATCAGAACTTGTCAGAGATTTTGGATGTATGGCTAGGCTTAAAAAGGCCCTTGTGATCGTTAGCCTAGTAAACAACTATGAACCTATGAACCTAATGGTGACTGTGCTAGACAATAGTTTGTATATCCTGTAGGAAGAGTAGAATTTGTTTTTGTTTTATGGCTTCTAGATGCATTAATAAAGCTTAGCTAAAGGTCTAGCATGTATTGTAGCACATGGGTGCTAAACGCTGGCAGCTTATAGTGATGGGGGATAGTGCAGAAAACAGAGTCAGATGGGCAGATGTGTGTGATGTCATTCTGTAAGCCATATATAATATTTAGATATTAGTAGGAGTTTGATCTCAGCATTCTGCATTCTGTCTTGGATCTGACAACAAGATCACTCACCCACATCATCTTGCCTTGCTCAATAAGTAGGAACAGTAATTCTCTAGATTAATCAGGAAAATATAGTGAGAATAAATGAATATTGTTTTTCTGTAACTGTGTGAATCTTTCCAGCTGTGTTATTTTTAATATTTCCTGTGATTGAAACGCTGGTGTTTACTCTAAATAGATATCTAGTATTTTCTTGTTCTTTTATTATTTATTATTAAATATATTTAAACTTTTCATTGTGGCTGGGCCTTTTTAGAATCTATATAAGTTTTGAGATTATTTGTATATATTTACTTGGTGATAACTCTGGCCACTCCTGAAAGCCTTGCTCTTTGGTCAATATTACCACTTGTATTAATATTAATTTCACTCAGTATAATTGGGTACCTTGCAAGACCCTTAGGTAGCTGAGTTTGTAGTGCCTGGTGGCAGTGATAACTACCTTATAGTCTGGCCAGGAAGGGGGTGTACAGCGGGTAAATCTGTGCCGGCCTTTCCCAGGTGTGTGTGTGTGTGTGTATATATGTGTGTGTAAAAATCAAATTTCATAGTGTGCGTGTGCCAGCTACTTGGTGTAGGGACACGAAGCACTGGTTTCACAGAGAGAGTGGTGGAGGACTTGGCTTGGGCACTCAGCTAAGGATTTAATTCTACATCTGTGCCAATGGGGAGCCTTACGTGGGATCTGGGGAGAGACAGAAAGAGAAATCCTTGAGCTGAGTATGTTCCCTGTGTGCTCTTAAGCGAAATTGTCCTTGATGCAGAGAGGTCTGCATCTGGAAATACTGAGTGTATCTATTTGTATTCCAAGTGAACATCCTTCTTCAGTGTTAGTGGTGAGGATTCAGGCTCCTAGATTAATGGCCCAGAGTAGGGACGTCACAATGAACAGTAAGGAGGAAATATCTAAGGCCAAAGTGTGCCAAATTATGCACAGTCTTATACAGACTCTCACAGAAACTGTGCAATCCCTTCCAGCCAAGCACAAACTTAGCCAAACCATCCATAAAGCGAGAGCAAAGAAAGCAAAGTTAAACAGAAAATCACCAACTCCTCGCAGTACTGATATTTCAAATGACACCAATGTATTGCTATTAACCAGTAAGGAGAATCAGCATTACCTGAGCAAGCTACAATATCAACATCAACTGCTACAGTGGGAACATCATATTTTTCCTTCTAGATTTCCTCCTATTCTTAGGAAGATTAACAAGATAGTTGTACATGATACATGTTTGCACTTGTTGCATACCACATTGAAAGGCATGCGCCTCATTTAAATGGAATAAGCAGAAACTCAGAAAAAGGTTACTGTTTACTGTGGGCAGCATAGCTGAACTCTCAAAATGCAGCACACAGACTGGGACTGACAACAGTACATCTTGACTGGATTAAGAATGGCAGAAGTAAAACCACTTAAGCTGACCTTCCATTCTTCCTTAATGTCATTAGTAAGGGATGCATATTTCCCTTCTCACAAAAATATGGAGAGAACTATAAAAGCACTGGGTGGCTGTGCTACTTGGTATTTCAAGTACAGTACAGCTGTGCATGAAGAAAAAAATGCACATTTTCGTTATTCAAACAAACAGTGATTTATATACCAGTTTAGAAAGTTTCACATCTATGGAAATAGAATACCAACATAATTAGATTTGGAAAGTTACTGATCTGAATCAGAATCCCCCCTCATAACACAAAACAAAGCAGAAGCTTGGAACCAGCAATTATATTATTTTCTTGGTAACAAGTGTATGCACCCTAATTAAATGTTAACAACCCAACAAGAGGAGCTATACACAGACAGTGTTCACAAATGTCATTTCTGGCTGCAGCCATGTTTGCCAAAGCATCACTGCACTACTCTGGTGGATGAGATGCTGTCAGCCATCATTGCAAACAGAGCTGCACATACACACTGCAAATTCCTAAAGAAAAGAAGCTCATAGTCTCACACTCTGTGAATGACATGTGAGAGTAGAAACAGAAGTCTTTGTGCCACATTAACACTAATGTATTGCACAAGCACCATAAACATAAACATTCATATGTTTAACTTGCAATAAGGTGCACCATGGAGACAGTGAAGCCATGACAAAGCATCAGACATACACAATATATTTTCAACATATGCGTGCAAATGCAATGGCACTTGATACTGAAGAGTTGTATCTTACTTAAATGAACGTTTACTGCATTAGCGAAAACTGAAGGACGTTCAGTGAAATGTAGTTCAGTGAGTTGGAGGGTGACAATATATGAGGAGCAAATCAAAAAGCCCTTTGTTTTCCTTCATTATGTCTGCCAAAACCATTTGACTTGCATTTTTGCCATCTTCACCTTATTTGTTGCACTTCTGCTGACTTGCTTATGCTGTGCGTCTCCATCAATTCACCCTTTTTTTTCCATCTGTCTCATGTTCTGACTTCCAAATAGTCTGCAACAATACATCTTCTCAATTATCATTCACCCACCCAGCCAAGTGAAGCCAAAGAGCCTTACAGAACTTCTGGCAGTTGAAATACGGCATGTAATATGATGAGTTACCTATCTTTTTATGATGAGCTCTCAGTTTATGTATTCATAAAATGGACTGTTCAATAAGGCTACAGCTGCAGTTTAATTTTTGGTTATCATACCTATTGTAGCTGCTTTTAACAGAAACAATGAGCTAATAAGTTCCATTTGTGGTCAAACCCCCGGTTGCTCTGAAGTTCTAATGCTTTGGTTTCCACTGGTTGCTCTGAAGTTCTAATGCTTTGGTTTCCATCTGTATTAGGTAAGCATTCTCCAACTGCACTACCTAGTGTTCCATCTGATCTTTTATTTCAAGTGAACATACTCAGGCATTATTTTTTATACTTTACATTTACTTGCTTATCTTTTTCAGGCAGGGCAACACTCTCAGGTCTACTGAGCAACTGCAAGCTGACTGACACCCACAACTGTGGGGGGGGGATCATCCTACTTTTCACCCTTCAACCCTAATTCCTCAGCTATATCCCAGATTCTCAAATTTAACGTTTCTGTACCACAGCTGCAATTGTCATTATCTGACTCACGTCTTAAAGACAAACAACACATTCAAATAAATACCTGCCCATAGCTCAAACATTCTACTAACTTATACACTCCACTCAGGACACACAAGAGCAAGTCAAAACACATCTTCACACATTTGGTCATTACCTGCTGACCCATTACTGTAATATTTGTCACCTAATAATATTTACACCCATGCACTACATTATATTCTGCAAAAGACATTCTTCCCACCTCAACTGACACTAGTCTGACAACATTAACGCTTACGTGTCTTGCAACACTACAGATTTTCTCTATCTTATCTCACCAACTTCTTGCACTTCCATTCTCACAGCTCTGTATTTCTCTCCCTCCCTCATCAATGGCATCACGTCTAAACATCTGTCAGCGTCACAAGCTCACACACCCAAGCACACTCCAAAGGGTCTCTGTCACATGCATGTCGTATTGCTAAAACAAGACTGACAGCAGAAGTTCTTTTCTGAGCTCCCATTCCCCAATCTCCTTGTAATAACTGAGTCTTGGCTAAGGAATAGCCATCATCATTTGCATCATTATTTGCATAATTTCTTCCCTGGGTATGCTTATTTGTTTGCTGCCCAGCCAGACTCCATACCTGGTGGTGCTTTTACCCTACTGCACTAATCTCCTATTAATATTTAACTTATTTCCCAGATAAATGCATCCATTGACTCCAACCCCTTCTGTATACTAACTAAACTTCAAGTCCTCACAGCACCTATACCTGCTCATTGCCTATCTGCCACCTCTTGCGTCACACCACAAATTTAAAAGCACTACTCCAGTTCAGACTTTCTTACTTCAAGCAAAATAAATGCATCATCATCTTGGTTGACTTTAACCTAAACCCTCTGGACAATATGACCTTACAGATCTCAGCAAACTCCTAGACTTTGCAACTAGACTTAACCCCAAATCTAATCACCATTCACTTCTTGACTTCATTATTTCAACCCAGCCCAATAATATCTCTGCTTTCTCCTTTCACACATCCACATTTAGTGATCATTGCCCCATCACATTCTCCCTACAAAATCTAGAAATCAAATAACCTTCCCAGAATAATATCATTCAGACCTAAGCCCCCTTATGAAATTCCCATTCCACACTCAAAGCTCATTACTATTTATTAGTCCTCAGTGGTCTTCCTTTCTGATGCTAACTGATGCTAACCCTGTCACCACTAAACTAAAATACGTATTACTCTTACTTCTGGACACCTACTTTCCAGTTACCTCAAGGCTACTGAAACATTGCAAATCTGAATGTATCACCAAACAGATTAAATCCATAATGGAACTTTGTGATTAAGACTGTGAAATATGGAAACAAGACTCCATTCCCAACAGCCTTGACCATGTCAAAATTCTGTGGAACTTGACTCAAAACCAGACAAATAAAATCATTCCTTTAAAACATTTCTGGGTCAATAAATTAATAGGTTGATCTTCCTCAAATGAATTATCCAATCAGGGATGCATACCTTGCCCATCTGGTAATTGTGCACCTTCTAACTTCCTCAAAGTATTCTCTAGCCTTCCCACATCTTCATCTACCCTAAATATAGCCATGCAGCAAAGACAGCCTAACTTCCCTCATTTGATTTTATTTTACTTGTCAAAAAGTATCTCTAAGCAAATTTTACCCCTACTTGAGTAGATTCCTTTACACTCGTCACCTAAACCTGACAATATGCCCCCCCCCCCCCCACCGGTTCTTGTACCACTGCAGAAATTTTATCACCATCCCTCTTAAGCACATTTATAAGCTTTGCCCTATCATTAATACTATGACGAATATTTGGAAATCATCTTTTGCCAGACCTGTACTAAAAGAAACCAAGCCCTCTTTTTGCCATCACTTCAGTTCCATCACCATTTTACCCACCTTTGGTAAAATTTTTGAAAAAAAATCATATGTAACCAACTTACCACTTACCTCCAAAATACCATCTGCTCATCATCAAACGGCATGGATTCAGGGCTGGTCAGAGCACAATGACTACTCTATGGACCCTAACCGATAACATCTTAATTAATATGGATACAAAAAAAAATCTTAGTGGAGCTCTGTATCCCACACCTTTGACATGGTCAACAACCCAATTTTACTTCTCCATCTGCAAGACATTGGAATCAGCCCTGATGCAACTGTATGGTATGACGACCTTCTATCCAACAGTATACTCTAGGTAAAGATATAACTTAGCATTTCCAAGTGTTCCCTCATTCAGTCTGGAGTCCCATAGGTTTTGGTTCTAGTACTTCTATTCTCAGGCTTCAGCAACAAACTTCCATTACACCTGCCCCATTTACCACAGCTTTTTTATACCAGATGATACATTCATCTACAGGTCTGATAACTCACATCCTGCAACTGAAACTCAACTTCAAAAGGACCTTCTTCAGCTACAGCACTGGCAAAACTCCAAGAAACTACTGCTCAATGAAAAACACAAAAGCCATGTTATTCAGCACCCATAAAAGGTTACCCAAATCCCCCCAGTCCTTTCATATTATTCACTACGATAACAACCACACTGAAACTAACACATTCTTTCAATATCTGGGGAACTGGCTAGACCAGTCACTAGTCTTCCATGAGCCCAAAGAAAAGTTGAAGGCCAAGATCAGTAGTCCTCTCTTTTGGGCCAGCATAATATCTCAGTTCCTTTCACATCCAGCTATGGCTGCTATGTGAAAAGGCATCTTCCTCGCTCAGCTTGAGTATGGCTTCCCTTTGCATCTGCCTCTGTCAAAAACACTGCCACCCTCCAAACCCTTTCAAATAAGATTTGTTGATTCATATCTATCTTGCCATGGAATGAACACCTCTGTCTTACTCTTTCAAAGGATGAGTGGCTCCCTGTATAAGCCAGATAAAATCTAATTCTTGGTTCCTTACTCTTCTAAATAGTCAAACTTGACACCTCCTTCACTGTCTCTTCCAAACTTTATATTTAAATTGCCACTCAAACGTATAACCTAAGAAGCCAAGCCATTGCTGTTCCTTCCTTACAAGCCCCTTGTCTTCACTATACTAGCCCCAAAGAATGGCACTCACTTCCTCCTTGTTTTCCTAATCTCACAGACTATTACTTGTCCAGGCCAGAGTTCAAACAATACTTGCTAGAACAGTTTGAATGCAATGGCGACACCCTTTTTTAACATGGAAAGAAGCTCTTATATCACTTATCTCCAAGTCAGGTAAAGACCTGTCACTTCCCCCTTCTTACAGTCCCATCTCAATATTAAATCATGAATATAAATTATTTATGTCAAATTAGGTTTACAGGCTATTCCTAATTTTTCCTAATCTGATATATCGCGACCAGACTTATGATAATCTCCTATACTAGAGCACACTAGTAGCATTGAAATACCCTTACTTATAACTAGGTTTGAAATGAAAAAGGAGTTTGACAGGGTATCATGGAAATACCTCTGGGAGTTAATGCTAATGATGGGTTTATCAATTACATTGGTAATGTTATTAAACTGATGTACAATGGTGCTACTGCCATTTTGCTTGTTAACAAAATCCTTTCGACCTCTCTCCCCTATTCAAAATGGAACCAGGCAAGGTTGCCTCCTTTCCCCCTTGTTATTTTCTCTACACTTGGAGCATTTGGTCCACAAGATCAGGGCCTCTCTTATAGCAGGTTTTCAGATCAACAAAACTAACTGCAAATTGTCCCTGCATGTGCATAACTTATTGGTTTTCCTGGCCAGATCAGAACAGTTTGACTTATTACTAATAGAGCTTCAACACTTTATTTTTAACACCTTTTTTGAATTATCACTTGTGGCATAGGCAGATTTACATTTATACGAGAGTAGTCAAACTGTATTAACAAATTAACATTAACAAACATTATACTTCTCATATATTGCTATATATCATATAACCTATCATATAACCTAAGTAACATTACATAAATTATCCAATTCCTGCTCTTTTTGCAAACAAGATACATCTTTATTAAACCATCACTTATGACATGGGCAAGCATACATTTATATAAATGAAAACAATCCACACCGACACAATCCTAGTTGCAAGCATTTTACATCACAAACCATAGTGAAACACTCACAGATGCAAACATTCTGCATCACTTATAATCTACTCAACCATTTTCAGTTGAGAATTACATAGTTCATTTAAGTCCTGCCTTCTTTTAAACCTCATTCCTCCTCTGTTATGTATTGTTCCCTCAATTCCCATTTTCCCTCTGTAGTTTGCTCCTACCCTTTTCTAAAGATCTCAATTCCAGTTTTATCTCTGTTACTACATATATTCACTACTTCTAATATTGCTGGTTTACATTTTGATTTCCATTTTCTAGTAATTTCTTTTTCTGCCGTCAGGCAATAAAATCAACACAGAGAAAACAAAAGTGATCAAAGTAAATTACATATCTTGTAGTATCATGTTAGGCAAACATACTTCTTTTAAATGAAAACCTTATTACTTATCTTGGGATTTGTTTGGGACCCTCGTTGTAGGTTTGAAATGCAGGCACTTATATTATGGTGTATGAAAAAATTAAGAAACAGATGACAACTGGAAATTTGTATATTTTGATATAACTCAAAGAATAATCATGGCATGCTCTTCCATTAATATTTTGTTCTTCACATGCTCTCTTTTTAATCCTTCCCCTGCATTTTGAAGGAGCTTCAAAGTTCTCCTGAGTCACTTTGTTAGGACAGAAGAGAGGCCAAAGGTGGGTTGGGAGCATCTCACTATCCCACATGGACTTGGAGGGTTAAGCATCCCTGATTTTGGCGCTCAACTCCATTGCCACTCCCATAAAAGTATTTGGGGATCTGGTGGATATATATTCTGGACATTAGTTTTACTCAATCTTAAGTGTAGAGGTCAAATAGCCCTCAGGTGGAAAGCAAGTACAGTTCCAGAAAGTGACAACAAGAGCCCTCTGAAATGCTGACATTACCATATGTATGTACATAAGAGGATACTGATATAAAACACACATACACATATTGTCCAAGTAGACAATGCCCCGTCAAAGAGGATAGACTGCCTGTAACTTTGTAGGAATCATGTAAATAATTATATAGTTCCTTGACAGACACTGACCCCCTCTCAAACAAGCCTTATCAATAGCTAGCCAACTGTGTCACTATTAACAGCCATTTGCTTCTATCCATCAGTTGCTACCAGCAATGTTGTCCTCTAATGGAGTAACAACACAAACAAGATGATCACAAAGGTTCTGAATTCACTGATTCAACCCTCAACCCCTAAAATAATTTTTCAATAAACAATTATATATGTACACAAATTTCTGTAATGACAGCAATCTCGAATATATAAAAATTGTAAAATAGGTAGACATTTTAGCACTAGAATGCTACACACAATAAGAATGTTATTGCTTGTGGATTAACATAGAAAAAAACAGGATTATTATTTTTTGTATTCACTTGTAAACAAAGTATAAAGTTAGATACAGGCCAGTGTGAAGCAAATGATGAAACATAGTCGTGGTGAGGAATGAACCACTAAACTGGAATGATTCTGAGAAACTCAGGAAAAGTAGTAGCAAGGAAGCATAGACAATCTGGGAGCATAAATTCCAACCAATTAAAAGGCTAGTAGGAAAACCATTTCACAACAACTGATCCTTCCACACCCCTTGGTTAAAATTAGGATAAAAGAACAATGCTTTAGCCAGTATTACTCTTAAGTTGTTCCTGATCAGATGAAGTCTGTAAGACTAAAGTGCTAATCCAAATAAAGCTTCTTAAAATGAATACTGACTCAAGGTGACTTATTCT